>NW_028301552.1:34175000-34425000 GCF_042242905.1 Orbicella faveolata | reverse complement strand
TATTGTATACAAATGTTTTGTTTTGTGTATTTTGAGATTATTCAAACTCAAAACAGAAGGCCAAACAATATGCGGAAAACCTCACTGCAAAGTTACAAAACTAAAATCAAAATTCTTGCTTAACTTAGGTTATCTTAACCGCGCTTTGAACAACTCAGCCCAGGGGCTCCACTTTTAGGCTTGGCTAATTCTATATACTAGTAATAGTTATCACTAAGTCTGGCCCCGCTTTCTTTTATTTCTGCTGATTGAAAACAATAATATTGAACATTTTTGTATGAACTAAATTTTTTTTTGTAAACTATATCACTCATACTGTTCCAGTAACTTACGCATCTTACCATGAATATGATCCAAACAATCAACTAAGTTAACTAAACCAACGCATTCTGTTTAACTCATTCTATCACATGGTATTCTTTACACTGATAATAGTCTCACGAAGCATTTACAACAGAGCAGTTTACAATATCTCGTTAGAAAGGGCGCAAAAAGTACTTTCTGGAAAAAAATAGGTTGCCTTCATGGAAACTAATATTTCTTTTACAAAAATTTCACTCAGTCGCGCTTTATAGGGGAAAAAAGGTTAAAAAGTTATGGCGAAACAAAAAATTTAAGTCAAACTACTCTGCTGTTCCAATTTGATGCTGAAACAAACCATTTGTCTTGATAAAGGAGCAAACGTATCTCGAAAGCAGAACAGAAGTCGAGTTTTTTTTTCCGAGCCGTAAACAGAAGTATCGCGCTACAGTCACCATATATGCAAATTAGAGTCAAGCTTTTCGACCTCAACGAAAACGCTGCAAAACATTTACATTTACATTTGGATCCCTGCAAAGTCACCCAGCCGTCACATGAGCTCTACGCCACGTAGGATTACTCAGTACAAATAGCTGGTTTTCACATGACGTCACTAGAATTCGAACTACAAAACTATTGATCTTCCTGAGATTTTACTTAAATGATGTATAAGAGCAGCTGTAAACTAATATTCATACAAATTTTCGCTCCGAATGGGTTCTTGGTTTTGTGATACACTACGCTTGAGTTTCTAAGCTTTTGCGTAACGCGGCATTTACATGACGGCTTAGAGAGCTGTCATGATGATTTAAAAAAGTGACTTATTTCGGGAAACCTGGCTATCTGAACAGTTCTTGTCATAGAAAAAGTATTACTTTAATGTTTTAGAGTTCCTCGAGGGATAAATTCACGCTTTTGTAGCAAAACTCAGTGACAGATGTTTCTGTTGGTTTGCGGCCGCCATGTTGGTGCCCATACGGATGGGCACCAGCATGGCGTCTCCATACAAATCTCTATAAATTTGGGTAAAAAATTTCTCCGCATATCTCACATAAGAAAAATTGCCGTGACCAGAATTTTGGCGAGAGTCTTTGTATATTTACCTTCTTTCATTTTCCAGATTCTGGACTTTATCTATTGACCGGTTTTGATTTTTATTTTGATCTATTTTGAATGGCGTGACACTGAAAACCAGCAATAAGCGATCCGATTATACGAGATGCCAAAGGTAAAACTGGTGATCGGAAGGTATTTAGCTATTTAGTTGCAATTGAACCACACTGGCCTCGAATTTCCAGTATACTTCAGAATTTCTTACGATACCTTCTGAGTTGTTTTTCTCCCAAAATTCATTTTCAAGATCTTTGAAATCGTTTTCAATTAGTACTAGATGAGAATCTCTGCCATTTCGAAGCGAATTTATTTGATGGCGCTAAAATCGTCATGCATTGTAACTGGAGTGTATTTTTTGACCTTGAAATGCGGTGATGGACAAAACACTGACCCCTAGTCCATGGACTACCCTAATGGACTACCCAAATGGACTACCCTCAAATGGACTACCCCAAAAAAATGCTATTTCAGATGAGTGGTATGTTAAGAAGCTGCGATTATATACTTACACTGCACGGAGGATGCTTTTCTTTTCACTCCGCATCACCTTCAGCCGCCATTTTGAATAACTATAGTGAATAAAATTGATTCAATCCAGACAACTCTTTTCCGAAAACGTTTATTTATAAAATAAAGATGTTGTTGTTGTTGTTATTGTTGTTGTTGTTGTTGTTGCTAAAGGGACAGTCTCTGGGATGTTGTGGCATAGTAGGCAATAGCGACTTTGTTGATGATTTGTCCAAGTGAACTGTTTCAAAATTGGTCCATACTCCAGTACAAGGAAGAGGAAGCTTCGATAGACTATCATACACTGAGTCTCGCAAAACACAAAAATTTCCACATAATTATAGTGCAGGCCAGTCAAGAATGCTACTGCTTCCACTCCACTCTGAATTTTTTTAGCGTAGTCGTTGGAATTTCTTGCTGTCCCATAGCTATATCCTCATTCCCATTTCTATTTCATTTTGATGCACTCAGGAAAAAACCAGAAGACTAGCTGCTTCTGTGCCATAATTTTCTGCACAAAACAAGCAAAACAAATCATGAGTAACATCCTGAAGATCATTTCGTCTATTCGAGAAAGACTGAGCTACTGAATCACATGGGAGCAAGATTGAGTTGTCCACAGAATATTTGATTTGATTTGAGTCTAAACTTTTTGTGTACAGCGGTTGTTTTATTCAGTATAGCTATTCAAAATGGCGGCTGAAGGCGTTGCGGAACGAAAAGAAAAGCATCCTCCGTGCAGTGTAAGTATATAATCGCAGCTTCTTAACATACCAATCATCTGGAATAGTATTTTTTAGGGGTAGTCCATTAGGGTAGTCCATGGACTAGGGGTCAGTGTTTTGTCCATCACCTTGAAATGCTGCTCGAAGATGGCGAAATGCGAACTCGTGGTTGGGAGACCTTGAAATGCTGCTCGAAGATGGCGAAACGCGAACTCGTGGTTGCAAGAACCTTGAAATCAATAATTTCACGTACCCGACACTACTCCAGCCGTTTTGTGAGCCCGCGTTCCTTGCCCCACGTTACCCGAGACCACCGTGCGCGCCTAGTTTCATCACATCGAGAACGCTTCGCATACTACTAACACATTTCTTACTTTTTTGAAATTCCTTTTATATATACACGCGGGGAATCCTAGGGTGCCTCCTCGGATTTTGGTTCTGGGCCAAAACCCTACGGGGGCAATTAGCTTTTCGTCAGTGTTTTCGTAGTTCGAACTCGTACATGGCCCATTTGTTATCTCGTGAGAACGAGCACGAACTTTGCTTATTTGGCAGGCTTTCAAGCAAGATAATTCGTGGACCGTCCCTTTCCGAAAACGATCGGCATCTTTGTTTGTGAGATGAACGTATAACAAGTGATTCTTTCTGACATTTTCGTCAGAAAACACTTCATTCTGTATCAACTAATTACGTTGTTAACGAAGTGCGAGCACGCGATAAAGCAAGCTGTCGCATTCTCGTCCCCAGTTTCCATTCTCTACGCATGGAACACCTGGGACCCCCTTTGGCGACCAAAAAACTTGCATTTTATGACTCGGGTCCTACGGAAGCCCGAGTAAAAATCGAAATATCGATATCAAAGAAAGTGTTCTATTATTACTTCATATAGAAACAACAAATAAAGCGCTAGAACAAAAGGCAACCAAAAGTATGATAATACTTACGAAAATTAGACTTGTTCACGTTTTCTCCTTTACGCAAGAGTGGGAAGTTTGATCCGTTATAACTTCGCGAAAAATCATTAACAAAATATCCTCTTTTGCAACGACATAGTTGTACTTGTGCTTTAACCATCGCAATATGTCTCACTCCCACCGCAACAATTAATCATAAGTAAACAGCCATACAAAATAGCGAGGGCCGACGCAACCTTAGACCTGCCTTGTGCCATTCACAAAAGTTATAACGTTTTTGAAATACATTGCAATGAGACGGAATTGTCCGAATCAATACATAAACGACTGCACCATGCTTTGCAAGTATCAGAATAACCATCGCAAAAGCGATGATGCGCTTATTACCCAGCAAAATTGCATCATAACTTCAGCAAGCGTTTATCGACTTTCGGTTCTCTTTAGCGGAAGCCAACTTTGCACTTTAATAACTTTGAATTCCCTACAAGTATTAACCTCAAACCTACAGAATTGTAAGTTAATCAGGTCCTTTCCTTATCCGGAAATCTTAAGGAGAATCATTCGACAGACAGCTAAAATTTTTATCATCTTAGAAGATACGGTCGGCTTATTAGTTTCTAACTAAGCCTCTTATTCACAGTTTCATGGTTAGGTTATAAAAATGAAAACAGATTAAAGAACACACAGTAGAAAGTCGCATCCTTTAGCATACTTCATAAAAAACTATACAGCTTCCTCTCCTTATAAAAAGCACAGGTTGCTCGTCATTATTAACTTAGGAGGTCAGCTTGAACTCGCATTTAAGATAAACACGGCTGTTGGGAGCCCTCAAGGCATGAAAATGAACCTGTAGGCGGAACACGGCTCGGCGGAACACGATTGTCACTCGGTTCCAATGCTCAGTAAATTTTGATCAAGTAATACAAAATTAAAAACTGTGAAATAATACACACCAGGCTGCAAAATTATTGGGTGAAAAACATGATTTCCAAATTAGCATTCAGAACGGCCGCACTGAAGAAAACAAAGCTATGAATCAAGTCGACCTATGTTACCTATCACGACTGGGTTCTCAATTATTTATAAGGATCATTTTATTTACCGCGGGCAATACGGTAGGTTGTTGTCAATGACGTAATGAGTGTAAATGAGTCCAATGAATGATGTAGGAAAACCGAAGCTGATCAGAGCTAGTCTACTGAAATGACTTTAATGAGTGCCCGTTGGCAATACAGAACGTTAAGCCACGGTCATTTCAATTCATCCGAAAAGAAGCTATAATTGATATTTCTTTTTAAAGTCAGGCGGAAGTGAACCACCCTCGTGCAAATATATCAATGTGACCGTGAATGGGGGTGGAACAATCACACTGTCGTTCAGTCGCTGACCGAAGCGTGTTAACCATGTTTGTTCTAGTATTGCACTGGAGCGACAACAAAACAACTCCAAATAATAACAAACAATGACCTGTTAAACATGTTTTCATTGTCGCAGTCCACGAAGCCAAAAAAAGTAAAGTTTTCTGATTCTAGCTGGATTTCTATTCGCTGACTCCTGACAGTCTTGACAGTTGATTCAACTGGAATGGCTTTTCTCGAGCACGCGTTAGATATTGCAGCATACAAGGAAAATTCATAGCCTGACTCGTGAATTCCATGTTAAATTTCACTTGAAAAACCGATATCGCACGTTTCGCGATTCGTGCGATATCGGTTTTTCGCTTGAAATTTAAAGTGGTGTACATGTCTGGATCATAAATTGTGCGCCATGGACTACACTCTGTAGTGGGGTTTTATGCATTAAGGCGGCATTATTTTGAGCATAATATTGAGGCAATAATAGTGACAAAAACTGGCCGACGGTTGCGGGCCTTACCCAGGCCAAAAGAAATCTGGACAGCATTCACTCACCGTACACACAGCACGTGCCAACAGGTTTTGTTAATTCGACCCTCTTATGCTACATTAGAGCGACCTTTATCATTACTAGAAAACTCTCTTCATAATAACCAAGCTAAAGCAATAAAGGATTACATTGGGACTTCCCTCATGCTTCAGTATAACAACGCAAAGGGTAAAGATATACGGTTTGTCTTTATTGAGGCTGTTATTTAGTTAATGTTTGTACAAATCGCTCATCATGTCCACACTTTAACTTGCCCACCCCATCCACAGCTTGCTACACAGCCGGGTAGGGTGGGGTGATAAGCCACGTCCATGCATGGCGCAGAATGAGCATCAAGTGTTCTAATCACACGAGACGTTAAATGATCGTAGAAAAATATTTTCCCATCCGCTGAGCCAGAGGAGACTATTCTACCATCAGGACTGAAATCACATCCAATGTGATAACCACAAACCTGAAAACAAAAACGTTACTAATTAGGTTTAATCAAACGTATGACAAAATACGCAAAATATACGAATAACAGTCACTACCCTCTAGCCGACTTCTGATGTGAGGGTTTGAAACTGTTTTTTTTTTTTTAAATTCTTTCAATGCCTTTTCCTGGTACATTAAATCTATTCGCTTTAAGCAAGTCTCCGCCCGATTGGCGCGCGTAAATCAGCATAGTTTTCAGGGTTTTTAGCTTAAAATATCAAAGTTGAATCAACGGAGACAAACTATCTTAGTAATATTTTGTTTAAGTGAATCCGTTGCTTTAATTCCAAAATTATGTTGCCAACGTGTTCACAAAACTTAATCCTTCAAGAGGCATTTGAAACCGCCGAACAGATAAACGAAAAGGTAAAAAGAACGGAATTCGATGCGAAAAATTCAAACTTCAAATCGATAGATTTTCTTCATTTTTTCGCTAAACAGGGGTCACTGAACCTCTAAGATCGTTAAATCCAAGCAGAGCTATACCAATGGCCATCTGCCCTATTATTGTTCATTTTATTACTTAGCGCGCATGCATGACGTGGCGTGTGAATTTGCGTGCGCAGTAAGGATGCGCAGAAACAATTAGCGCGAACGTCCTTAAATATTTCTTGTGCGAGTTACGCCTCAATCCTCTGTAAGCTCTAAGAGTGAACGAAAACCATCTCTGTACAGTAGACTTGAAAATACCGGAGACACCAGAGATACCAGCGTACTTCTTCGACTACTAAAATAATACATGAAATCATAATATAATCAAATTATTCCGTTTTCTTTAAGTCCTGCCAAAACAAGATACAACAAAAGTACGCCATTAAATAAGCTTGTTTCACAAAACCATTCGCAATCTGGTCTGGGTATGAGCCCAGCGTAACTCATCTCGCCCTTGCTACGTCATAAACGCTTACTGTGACGTCAAACTTTCACTTCGCTCTTTTTCGTGAAACGAACAAGTTGTGTGTTCATCACACGAGGCAAAATGTTTTGTTGTACGCACAAAGTTGTCATTTCCGCTCGCGGCGCTGTTGATTTTCTAGTTGTTATCATGCCTTACATATCCTGCTAAACCACACGGTAAGATTCCCTTGCGTTTTAAAATTAGTTTCCTCTCTTTTCTTCTCACAACCTGGCTAAACTTTAAATTTCAACCGAGAATCCACCAATCGCCCCCTTCTCTGTATGAAAGAATTGTTTTTTTCTCGGCAAGTCAAGAAGTCTTTGTTCGCGTCAAAGGATAAAAAAGTCAGCCGTTAACTGTTCTTTGCCGATGGCAAATTTGGGAAACCTCTATCCTTTTTTTTCCGAAAACTAAACTCCGGTTTCCATGGCGGTATTTGCAGGTGTTAAGCGCGTGCGTTCTTCTCTATTTAATTTCTTTTTAGCGCGCGCTTGCACGGCTACTGTGAAATCGGACAATTATTTTCGTTTTGGTTTTACCGTGGTTTGAGAGTGGTTGGGTAGTCGTTGAGTAGTTGACCAGTAATAATCTCTTTTGCTCTATAAATTTCTTTAAACACCCTTCTGAACTTTCTAGACTTCCTGTTAATGAAACGAGATATTTTCGAGGAAATGCGATTAAGAAGCAGTTTTTTTGCTATTGATTTTGTTAGTAAAGTGTGGTTTAACATCTTTCAGTTTTCCAGTCATGCGGAGTAACTGCAGAATACTTGGCCACCTCGAAGCTGTATGACTTAAAAAAACCCTTGATACGAGGTTACGCAGTCATTCTCGCTTCCTTTATTTTCCCCGTTTTCATTATAGACATATTTGGCTACGGGGCTACGAGGCTAACAGAGGGGCGGCTGTGGGGCAGCGGCACTACGTGGCCCCGTAGGCCTGTGATCTTTCAGGACGTTTGATCCTTACTCGTTCCCAGTCGACTCTTGTGAGAGAATTATAAAACGCAGGGGATGACGGGAAGGTGCTTAAGAAAAAAAAAATTGACTTCCTGTCATCCCGCTAGTGTCTTACATTTTTTCATATCTGAGAGGAGACTAGGGACAACTCAGCCATTGATCTTACCTGTGTTGTATCATTACCTTATGGCCCTCGTATCTTTTAAACTTGTTCAGCTTGAAAGGTCTTCTTGTTGAGAACAAGGCAATGTAGTCTCCATTTGACTGTGCCACAAAATGAGATTCACTTGGATGGACTCTTAAACAAGTACACGTGAAGGCTTCCCAGAACAAAAACAGAAACAAATGACTGCAGGAATAGCCAGTAATTAATTCATAACCGTCTTCAACAGACACCTTCATCCAGATTCATTTGGAAATGACTAGGCACCATTCCAGTATCCATGGGGTGGGAAGGTGATATTTTATGAATAGGCCCTCCAATATATAATGACCCTCACTCTTAACCAGAATTTTTTTTACCTTGTCCCACCCCCTAATAATCCTAAAGAGAATGAGATGACCCCCCCTGGAAATGATAAGGTAAAATTAAACATAGCAAGCTAAACTTAAGATAAGCAAGTAATTTTGATTTATTGGTTGGATGCAGTCGTTAAGTGGGGGGGTGGGGTCACCTGTATTTGCAATCAAATAGTTGGTGGGGTTGAATTGATGCTGTTCAGTACATAGCAAAATGGGGTGGTGCTGGGGATTCACGATAGAAACACAAAAGAAGGGCTATAAAGAAAGGCTATGCCTGAAATGTGTTTTTGACACGATGACACTTTTTTACATTTTTCTACATCAGCAACTGCCAAGTTTTACTTTCCTTTGAATTCTTTATACAAATACTAGTGAAAGTTTGGATGAACAAGAAATGCTGTGGGAGCACAGGCCACAGGCAAATGTTTCTACAGCTTTTTTGAGTTCTCCTAAACTTTTGTGCTATTAAACATTTAGATTATGAGCTAGAGATTTCTATAGCATGATGGTTGATGAGGGTGCAGCCCATGTCAACTATCATGCGATAAAAATCTCTAGCCCATAATCTAATTGTTTTAGTATAAATCTTCTAGTCGTTCAAAATTTTATTTAAATCCTCTTCACAGACACTTCGAAAAAGCAAGAAGCTGCCATCATTTTGTTAAGAAGAGCTTTCAGCTATGCTACTCACTATCTATCACAGAATAGATAGTGAGTAGCGTAGCCAATCAGAGAACGGGATTCATGATAGAACGCTGGTAGATTTATACTAAAATGCAATAGAAACACAGGCAAAATGTTTTCAGGAAACATCATCAAAATGTCAATTATCTTTGCTCCTATCATCATTACATCAGCAGCTCGTACAGTTTTGAATTTTTGAATTTTTAAGCCCCAAACAATCGCAACATTTTAACACAACACATTGCAACATTGTTGCGCACAACATGTTGCGCTTATTTGTCCACCCATTGTGACGTGTTGCCACATGTTGGATGTTGTTGGCTCACGTTTGGAAATGAATTAATTTGATTGTTTGGCCAGGGCTTCACGGTGTGTTTTCAAAAATCATAATAAATTCCTGTATTGACTAAGCTTGTTTGGTCTGGCTTGCCATTGACATACCTGGTAAATCTGATTGGATAATATAGCAGTCGATTTAAAATCCCAGACCATGATCCCTTTGTCTGTGGAATTCCGCCTGACTACCTCAGCAGCAGAAATAAATTCATCTCCTCCAGGAAGAAATGCCATGTCTTGCACTTGGCCAAAAAATGCTGAGTAAGTTGATGCCACCTGTTGATGAAAATCACAGTTGCCATCAAGATTAGGCAAACAATTCACTAACACTAGTTAAAAAAGAATATATGAAAGATCATAAATTAGAACTGCGGATAAAGATATAAAGACATGATTGATTATCGCAGTTTATATATGAAAATCAAAAACTGATTTTCTCTGCAAATTAAGAGAATAATGGAAGACTGCATTGTAAAATCATTATAATTTTTGCAAATTCAAAAGAAAAAACCCAGGCTTGAAAAATACAAAACACCACATTTTCCCCAATGTGTCTATATTGTGGTCTGTTATCAGTGACCACCCTGCCAAAAAAATTCCTCTCACAGTCACTTAAGTGGTTCTGCAAAATAATTAACACTTTTGGTTGGTTTCTCAATGATCAAAGTGTGTTTTGAGCTTTTGCAAGAAAACGTCTTCAGATATGACGATGCACCTTTCAGCTATTCCATACTAACATTTCCAGTTCTTGTGTCCCAGCAAAGAATGTCAGATTTAAATGTCCCAGCTAAGAACAGGGCAGGGTCTGTGGGGTGAAACTCAACACTTTGATTTCCTGACCTGTGTAAAAAAACAAGTGTTTTAATTAATTCAATTATAAACATTATTTACAATGTAATGCACTTGATCTCCAGGTATGGCTTCAGCAATAGTCCAGGCCTTTGAAGTAATAAAAAAAACCCTCTAAAGTTATTGTACAAACAACATGAATGCATCAGTGAAAAATCTTTCTGGTGCTCCACATTCTGAAAATCACTACAATCTATTACTACTCTTCTGTAAATGCCCAAGAGATAGAATTATGAATCAATAACTAACAAAAGCATCCTAAAAAGAATTTGGATAGGTAATAAAAATTTTAATTAATATCAACCAATTCAGTTCTCATTGCCCAGCAGGCTTCAAGCAAGCATTGTGCTCTCCCAGCCTCCCTACAGAAGGGGTTTTAGTTTGAATCCCCTCCCCCTCCACTTCTACAGAAATCCCAGTTTCTTCAAACTGTCCTTTAAAAGTTTTGAATATCGAGACCCCAGTTCACTGTCTGGGTGGTCATAGATATTTTTTGGAACCACACACTGTGCCTTCTTGCTATTCCACATATCAGTAGCTCAAGGAAAAATATGTGGAGACTGCATGCAGTCTAGGAGCTCCCTTTTTCTTCCTCATGACCCCTCCACTCCTTGCCAGTCTGCAACTTGCTTGCTATAACTACATTATATCACTACCACTGTCACTACCTGTTTCCAAATTAAAAAGTCTTGCAGTTTTGTCATAACCACATGTCAAGACTTGCAATCCACACAGACTCCACCTGGCATCTTTGACTGCTGCACTGTGGCGTTTGAATCTTTGGGCACAGACTCCACCTTTGTGTACTGTCGATCCCAAGCACAGAAAACATGATCCATTGATGCAGAAATCAACAAATTGCTTTCTACTGGATTCCATCTGACGCAGTTGACTCCCTGTGAATGCCCTTCAAGATTTAGATGTAGCTTTCTTGATGGTCTGCATACAAGATCTGTGTATGTAGTTTTAATGCTAGATATGTCAGTTTTAAGCTTAGATTTTAACTCAACACCTTTCAAAGAATTATCACAATCAATCTCTTCCAACTGATGATTCGTTGAAAATGTTGAAGTCGTGATTAAGGCATTTTCTTGAGCTAGTTTCTCTCTTTCTCTCTTAGACACATAAGGTTTCACGCTAATTAGTCCCGATATGCTCGACTTTGCATGTATTTTTCTTGTTACTGATCCAATGAATGGTCGAGTTTTCTTGGTTTGGTTGCCAGCCCCTTGCGAATGCGTTTTATGATCATCAAAAAGGCGATCTGATAAACCACTGTGATAGTTCAAAGCACTGAAAGATGGAATTGGTTTTTATACCGAAATAGTACTTACAAGCGTTCCTCTAGCATTTGAAGGCTCGAAAGAAGGCTTAAGGTCGCTTACACCAGTTTTCAGGTTTTTGATGGCTCATAACTTTGTAAGCATAGAACAAAAAGGCAGACCAGGCCCACTGTAATATTTTTGTAGGTTTGGATTATATAAGTTATACTTGTCCTAAATAAGCTGTTATTTTGTCGTCAGTGGTTACCACCGCAACATTCTAAAAGGATTTTCCAGACCTGATTTTTTGCTTATGTCACTGATAACTAAAAAATTAACCTGCTGACCCCGAGTTTTTTTTAATCAATAGCTTTTGGCATCTGAAAATGAAAATGCACAACAGTTTTAAAATAATTTTACGGAGACGATTTCTTGTAAACTTGGAAAAATGACAATTTGCACAAAGTGCAAATTTCCTTGCGTAGAATTTTTTCACGTTTTTTCAGACACTTCCTCTCAATAATAATATTATATTAAAACAATAAAAAGAAGGGGTCACCGGGCTTGTTTTCATGTAAAAGCCTTCGCGAGTTCCTTTATTCCCACGCGCGTAGACACGCATTCAAAAATCCAGACTTTATAAGATCAGCAGATGCTCATGAGCTGTTTTGACTACCGCTGACTGCTTCGTGTGCCCGCGCAGGCGAGCGGGCTCCAAACAGGCGTTTTGTTTTGTTTGCTGCTAAAACTTCATTTACAGTTGTAGTTGTCGTTAAAGACATGACCTCCTGGGTTTACTCTATAGGATTTTCACACAAATTCTGGGTAGATTTGCTATGTTTTGCGAGTCCTTGATACGCTCCCGGTGGCTGTCGCGATCGATCGAGTCTCCTTTGAAATTTGGGAAACATTGAATTCCCGAAACAATTTTTCTTAAATACACAGAATTGCCTAAAGTTGGTCTAGCAGGTAAAGCCTCTTTTGTATGCGAATTTCGTCTCCAACAGTACAAAAGTGACCTTGAGCGAAAAAAACCGCGCGCCGCCATATTTGTTTTAGTCTTTCGGGTTTTAAATCTCGCGCCTCTATACTCACGCGTGACGTACGATGGTGATCTACTCCCCGCGCGAGAAAATTGGTACGAGCCACCTTAAGTAATTTATCCTTTCGTTGTCCGATGTTCGCTCCTGATCCACGACCATTGCCTCCGCTATCAACTTCTGTTGAGCTTGCCTTTTGTTTCTTATTTTGCGGTGATTCGTCATTGTCTTCAGAAGATGAACTGCTATCGTAAGCACACAAACTCTCCATACCTAGCTAGAATCTTGCAACGTTCATAAAGAACGAAACACCATCCGCCATTTTTTGACATATTAGTACCCAGTCTTTCAAGGTATGGGTGAAAAGCACCCGGAAGTAAACCTAGAAGCTCACACATAATAACCCGGAAGTACGACTTCAGCGGGAAGCTGGAATTGTAAATATTATGACGCCGTCAATTCCAAACACGATGCCACGATTATCTTTCGGCTCCAACCACTACATACCACCACCACTTGGGATTCTTATGTTATATTCAATTTGAACAGGAGCTCCTGATTTGAATTATTTGTTTCAGTTGTTTGCTCCTCCCCACTAGCAGTATTATAAACATTGCCGATGGTAAATAAACGTTAATGTATCAAGCTTTTGTCATATTTTTTTTTTCAGAAAGCTACCGTTTACTGTACCGTTTACCGTGTTATTAACTTTATTTTTAGCTCTATGAATTCTACTGATGTTCTGTGTTTATATCATTATTCCTTCAAGGTAATTGAGCCAAATGTCTTGGGTATTTTACTTTTCGCAGCGTGAATGAGCATAAAAAAATTTCGGAAGAGACCGAATGTGTAGTATAAGAATAGATGTTTCTTTTGCAAACATCATTGATAAAAGCTAATTGAATGTGAGTGATTAAATTATCGTTTAGAGTGGGTAATCTGGAGGGCGGGTCAGGGTATTACAGACCTTCAGATCGTCCACGGCTAACTCTTTTCAAAGGATGTTTTTCCTTTCTCTATTTACTGTTTGGTGAAGTCTTTTGAACA
The DNA here is from genome assembly GCF_042242905.1 of Orbicella faveolata. Classification (NCBI taxonomy): domain Eukaryota; kingdom Metazoa; phylum Cnidaria; class Anthozoa; order Scleractinia; family Merulinidae; genus Orbicella; species Orbicella faveolata. Next base: position 34,411,463 of record NW_028301552.1, on the reverse strand, counting down.
TTCTATGTGAAACTCGAACAATTAAACGTCAATAAATATTACCCTATTATCAAACAAGTGTATATTTTGCCGTACTGTAAGTAATAATGATAATGGAGGCAGCGTGGCCGAGTGGTTGAAATCCGGAGGTCGCGGGTTCACGTTCCGCTCTGACCACTTAGCTGGAGTTGTTTCCCGGTAGAGCCTAGTTCAACTCCTCGGTCATGCTTGTAAATAGTCAACTGGTCTGCCTCCCGCCGGTTGGGATTTTTAAGCCTATTACGATTAGTTGATATATTTGTTTCTTTCATTTAAAGTGACATTCCTGTGAACTAGCTAGGTGTAGCTAAGTCCATTGACCACTATAAACAACAACATTTGAAATTTTGTACTTTGAACCGCCCCCCTAATTCCCCCGAATCCTTTGTTAGCGATTTGATAAGACGATTGTCACATCTGCTTAATATCCCATAATAGCCACGTAGTCGGGGGAAATTTCTGCTGAAAGCTACTAAAGGTGGAATTACTGCTAGTTTTCAGTGAACGCGAAAAGAAATGTGGAGAGCGTCAAGACCCGAAGTGATATCCAGGAGACCAGGGAGGAGACTGCATGTATGGAAATTACACCAAGAAATAGATTCCGAACAAAATCGAATCGGATTGAGTTCGATTGCGTTCGATTTTGTTCGATTGGTTAGATAATCGAACTCGCAGCAAATTAGATGTTCGATTTTGTTCGGTTTGTTTCGATTTTGGTCGATTAGATACACCGGGACATTTCTGGTGATGTTGAACTGATTTAGATAAAGTTTCGAACGACAAGAATCGACTTGTATATTCGCCCCAGATTTCTATGCGTGATGCACCCTCGTCAACTATCACGCGGTAAAAATCTCGAGCTCAGAAGATTGTTAAATAGAACTACGATTTTAACCACTCAGCGCACGTATTTTCTTTGGACTATTTTCCGCTAATTTTCATTTGTTATTAAGACAAATCTTGTATTGCATGCCTTCGCGGTCTCCTAACAATTATATCAATAATCATCTATTTGAATGAGAAAATTCCGACACTTTATTCTCAAACAAAAGGTCTGCAATTCTTATCTGTTAAACTGAGCATAGCCAAGGAAACAGGCTATTGTTATTAACGTACCATCCAGAGAACTATTTTTTTGGTAAAACAAAGAGTTTTCAATTTACCGGTAGACAGATTTGTATAACAAAAGCAAAGTTTTTTTAAAAGAAATATCTTCCCTACAGGCACTATGACCCTCACATGCTGCAATCACGTGACAGCACAGCCGGCTGTCAACGACAGCAGCTGTCAGCTGGCGTTAATTGAAAAACATCTATATTTTGCTAGATAAATAATGCAACTTTGTTAACTTGTAATACCAATTTGGATTAACTGATGATGTGATAAAAAATGAAAAGGGATCGATGGACAATAAACCGCAGGGTCTCCTAACTTTGCATGTTAATGAATAAGATCGTCTGGTTTACATGTAAATTTGGTCCATTCTCTGGATGGATGGATGAACCGTGCAGTTGTCGAAACACCTGTCCTTACAGTGATAACGTAAGCACTTTTTTTAAAAGGAAAAATCATAAAACTCTCAAACATGAAACTGACATCCATGACAGATCATTATGCAACAGGCAGAACAAATAGGCCTGACGTTTGTACATATTTGAACATTCGCCGGAACTAGAAAGATCTAGGAAACCCTGGTAATGCATTTTATGAGGTCAAAACAGCAGTCGTTCAGAAATCAATTAACAGATATTAGACCATTGCGTGTCATCCCCGGTGTCATCAACCTTGTCGAGCTGAGTAGATTTTAAAAGTAACCGTTAAATGGACAATAGGTCTCATCAACATTTGCATCTTCTTAGTAGTCTACAAGGAAGCAGGGCTATGCACTCGTATTACGTTTTTCCTTGGCAAATGTTGAACAGAGAACTGAACGCGTCATGCCACGGGCAAATGATCAGTACAGTTCAGACTGGATGTAATTGGGTGTATGCGGTATGTCTAGTCGATCGGAATACAATTGAACTATGAAGTTTTTTTTCAGGGGTAAAAATGCCAGAGGCAATATGGCAGCTGTTAAGACATATGTCGGTGTACATTTAAATGGTATTGCTACAGAACATTGAAGCAGCATTCCTTTGTTTGTTTGTTGTTTCATCCTGACAACTAATATTGAAGAGTTATTCACAATTTAACAAGTACTGGTTAATTCCTGTGAGTGTTTTTCCTTAACAGTCATCCAAAAAAAACTTAATGTGATCGGTCAAACTATGGTAAATATACAGCTAATGAGGACCTATAGTCTACAACAAAATAGCATGTTCAGGTTACACTGGATATTCATAATATTCCTAAGTAGCAGAATAACGGAAATTTTCATGCATGCCTAAACAGGGATAAAATTTCGCTGTTTATTCCGCGTTCTTGCTAAATCGTCGGCCGGAATATTTCACTGTTCCTGAATCGTTAAAAGCCTTTTGCTGTTCTTTCATACTGAAAAATAGAATGAGAAATATCAGACTCTATCAAACTCGGACTGGAGTATTAAATTGTGGAGGTATTTCATCATACCTCGGGGCAATGCAAATTAATATCAGTTCTCAAAAACAAATTAAAATCTTTGCTTTAACTAAACGTAATAGAAAATCAAAACACGAAAGAGCTAGATACAGAAATCCATTATACAATTTCGAGTAAGTCTGATCGACGGAAAAATACACGCTACACACGCTCAGAGTGGATTGCAAACTCCCAATTTAAACTTTAAGAAAGAATCATAAAACAAAGCTGAATATTGAAAGCAAAACAAGAGTGAAGTTATATGTGTCGTTTATATCTATGAAGCTAACTTGCTGAAAACTTTAAAGAACGCATGAACACTTACCACACTGTTAGTATTCATCGTTTTCTGTAGCCTGCTTCCTACCACCCTGGATGCTGTTATTATATTCCCATTCGTATCTAAACAAATAAGGAAGCTTCCCTAGTGCCACAGGTTGAGTGCTGTTTTCCACTGGCTCCCGCTGATGACACTGATTCTGTACGGCTCGGTGGATTTTCATCAGAAGCCCTAGGATCAGGAGCAACAAAACACCGCACACAAGGCTGAGGAATCCTTGAAAGTCTTGAAAGGATAGCATTGTTGGAAATCAGTAAGGAAAGTTGTGTTCGATGTTGTGACTTATACACGCGTCTTGGATAAAAAAGACTTTGAATACGGTGCAATAAATGACGTGTAATAAATGACATGTAAATTTATACTTTAGTGACTAAGGGTCGATTAGTTCTGAAAGAAGTTGCAGGGCAAGAAATTCTTGTAATCGTTTGTAAGAAAAGAAAAATAAATTTAAGTTCAAGGGAGCGGAAATAAGGTCGTTTTTACACTAGCCACCGCAGGAGGATCACATCTGCAATGACCTGTATAGCGCAAATGTTGACGTTTTCACAATCGAAGTTAAAACTCTGTTTATCATGCCAGCTGCTTGAATAGATCGAGGGTAAACAAGGGGGCGATCAATTAGCACTAAAGGTAAATACCGTCAGCTATACCCGATCTCGGATGTAACACAAGGTCTTTAAAATTGATAGTAGTAAATCATAGAGAAAACAACTAAGTAAACATGGCAAAACATCTATACGCACTTTCTACTCGCTTCTCTTAGGAAACGCTTCCAAAGTCACTGAATATACACATGTTTAAATCATGCAGCAAAGCTCTTTGCAAATCGCTATACAAAATTATGTGCACGACAAAGGCAATGACTATTTAATAGCTGACTTCCACCTACAACTGATTGTCTCAAACAATCGTTCGTTCAATTTATAGACAATCTCCTTCCGGCCCGGAACTAAAGGAAACACAGTCTCCAGCACTCTAAGAGAATGCCAAAAGTTCAAAACAAAAGTCGTTTTTTAAGATCGTGACTAAACCACCACACGAGTACATACGAGTAACATACGAGTACATACGAGTAACATACGAGCAACATACGAGTAACATACGAGCAACATACGAGTAACATATGAGTACATACGAGTAACATACGAGTACATACGACTAGAATAGGAGTAACATACGACAGACACATACGGTAACATACAGGTTATATACGAATAGATTGGTTTACATACGAATACATAGGAGCAACATAGGATGGCAGGAGGGTAATAAACATGATATGTACCATTTTTCTCTTTACATTTCATTTTTACATGTGCGCGGGTAATGTTACTCGTATGTACTAGTGTGGTGTTTTAGTCTCGATCGTTTTTAAATCGACATTGTCTTTGGCGTTGTTGCCGTTGCTGCTTAAACTGCCTTTTGCTACTTGGGCGACGAGCGTCTGCCTGCACTTTGAACCATCTGTTTGTTCGGTTGCCTAGCTTGTGTTTGCGCGTTTCCTTGCTTCGCACTCGTTTGTCTAGACATTTCCCTGCCGTTCATTCAGTTGTTATTGTTTGCACCGTGAACATCCGTCTCTTATTTAAACTCCTAAGCTATTTAAACTCCTTATTTAAACTCCTACATCCGTCTCTTATTTAAACTTCTGCGGGCTTCCGTTAAACGCTGTTGGTGATTCTCGCTCGGCTTCAATACTCTGTATATTTTGATCAAGTAATACAAACTGAAAAACTGTAAAATAATACACACCAGGCTGGAAAATTCTTGAGTGGAAAACATGATTTCGAAATGCGCATTCAGAACGGTCGCACTGAAGAAGACAAAGTTATCATGAATATCAATTAAGACGATCGTTCGCGGGGCGATACAGAGATGGTCTACAACTGATACTGAATGCGCATTTATTTACAAGGGTCATTTACCTACAACAATACACTGGCTTTCCGTTCTATGTGCGGGTGCATTGTCTAAACAAACCAAGCAAAAAAGTGGACTCCGTCTAATTACAAAGTCAAAGTATGGATGAATGATTTAGGAAAACAAGGCTGATCAGAGCTAGTTTACAATGGCTTATTATGTGACTTGAAAATACATGGCGTTTAGCCACGGTCATTTCAATGCATCTGAAAAGAAGCTATATTTCCTTTTCAAGTCAGACGGACGGACAAGGTTAAAAGTAAACACAAGTGATGCGTGCCATGCGGGAATACTCCGCTTAAAAATATCGGAGCTGATCGTGAGAAAAACAGACACACAAAAGAAAAACACTCTATTTTTGTTTTTTTCACGATGCCGAGTGTTTGTTCTATAATAGACCATTTCCGAGTTACCTTGTGCCTCTGTTTCAAAACAAGTCCTCGTGCAAAAACTTTCATATGAAAATGAGTTTGATTAAGATGATAATGAACCTGTAGCCGGAAGAAAATAAAGCCAGCATGGGTCACTTTGATTGGGCACGCGCATCGCAAAGGCATTTTACCTATCGGAGGTCCTTGCTGATGTGACTGAACGAGCCCGAGTTGCCGTGATAACTTGTCACCAACAATAAAAAAAAGTCCGCAAAGGGTAAAGATCAGCTTTTTGTGTGAGCATAATAGATCATAATAGTGGCGCCCTTTGACCATAATACATGTAGTAATCTAGTAGCGAGGTATTTTAAAATAGACCATTTTACAGTTGTCTACTCAGTGACCTGGCCTTTTGGATGGCAGCGAGGCTGGAGTTGACCTTGTTTTGATACAAACTTCACTGCTTTTGTGAAGGTGAATTAATCAACATGACACGAGCGTGGGACAAAGAAAAATTCTGAGTCCCCGACGGGAATCGAACCCATGACCTCCCGAACACCGGGCGGGAGCTCTATCCACTGAGCTACGAGAACTCATGGAGAGCAAGGTTATTTAACGGAGTTCATATATGACAGGTGTCCTGCATACTGCTAGGATCAACGCTATCGAATTCATCGTGAGTAGTGATAAGTTAATAAAGATGGTGAATTTTAAGCTCGGTAACGAAACGTGAAGGTGCCCTCCATGAGTTCTCCATGAGTTCTCGTAGCTCAGTGGATAGAGCTCCCGCCCGGTGTTCGGGAGGTCATGGGTTCGATTCCCGTCGGGGACTCAGAATTTTCCTTTGTCCCACGCTCGTGTCATGTTGATTAATTCACCTTCACATTTCATTACCGAGCTTAAAATTCACCATCTTTATTAACTTTTCACTGCTTTTGTTGTGTAAAACAAGTTGTTCTCATGCTAACTAGGGGAATTTACATGACAAATGCAGTGAGGTCTGTATCAAAACAAGGTCAACTCCAGTCTCGCTTCCATCCAAAGGCCAGGTTACTGAGTAGACAACTGTAAAATGGTCTATTGAGCATCGGACATTAGCTTAATAGTGCAAAATGTGAGTATAATGTGTAAAACCCGACTCTGTAGAAGACTCTGTGTACACATTTGACAATAATACATTCATAAATGATCTGAAATTATGTAGACTTTTGTGTCGTTCTGTGTACTGTTGAATTGCACAAAGGAAATACAGTTTATCCTTATTGAAGCTGTTATTTAATTGATGGTTGTACAAATCGCTCATCATGTCCACACTTTAACTTGCCCACCCCACCCACAGCTTGCTACACAGCTGGGTAGGGTGGGGTGATAAGCCACGTCCATACATGGCGCAGAATGAGCATCAAGTGTTCTAATCACACGAGACGTTAACTGATCGTAGAAAAAGATTTTCCCATCCGCTGAGCCAGAAGAGACTATTCTACCATCAGGACTGAAATCACATCCAATGTGATAACCACAAACCTGAAAACAAAAACATTACTAATTAGGTTTAATCAAATGTATGACATCACTATCCTCTAGCCGACTTCTGATCTGAGGTTTTAAAAATGTTTTATTATTATTATTATTATTATTATTATTATTATTACTATTATTATTATTATTATTATTATTGTTATTATTATTATTATTATTATTATTATTATTATTATTATTCTTTCAATGCCCTTTCCAGGTACATTAAATCTATTCATTTTAAGCAAGTAACCGCCCGACCTTGACAATTTTCCAGTGGAATACATCTTTATTAGGGCAAATGTTGTTTGATTTGATACTAAAATTGAAAAAATTAAAACAATCAAATAAAATTTGCCCCGCTTCAAGCGCACAAAACTAGTGTCAAATAATAATTTAATTTTGATCAGATTACGGCCCTGTGATTCCTCCATTTGCGATCAGAACATTGCCGAATTCAATACTAAATTTTACCCTACCCACAATTAAGGACGTTGGCACGAAAATGTTCTACTCGATAGATTTTCTTCAAACTTCTACTGCGGACAGATAATGAATTACTTGTTTCAGAAATGAAAATGAAATGCGGGTCACCGACTTCGTTTCAGAGATAAAGCGTGTGGAAAATTAGTCTGATTTTTAGAAATGAGCGCGCGTAAATCAGCATGGTCTCCGCCGGAGTTTTTAGTTGAATCAACGGAGACAAACTATCCTAGTAATATTTTGTGTTAGTGAATCCGTTGCTTTAATTCCAAATGTTGCCAACGTGTTCACAAAACCTAATCCTTCAAGAGGCATTTGAAAGCGCCGCACAGATAAAGGAAAAGCTAAAAAGAAAAATTCAAACTTCTAATCGATAGATTTTCTTCATTTTTTCGCTAAACGTAGAAAATCGGTAGAGAAAATGGTCCATCAAAAGAAAAATAGGGGTCACTGAACGTCCAAGATCGTTAAATCCAGGCAAAGCTATACCAATAGCCATGTGCCCTATCGTTGTTCATTTTATTACTTAGCGCGCGCTCGATACATGACGTGGCGTGTGAATTTGCGTGCGCAGTAAGAATGCGCAGAAACAATTAGCGCAACCGTCCTTAAATATTCCTTGTGCGAGTTACGCCTCAATACTCTGTAAGCTCTAAGAATGAGCAAAAACCATCTTTGTACAGTAGACTTAAAAATACCGGAGATACCAGCGTACTTCTTCGACTAATAAAATAATACATGAAATCATGATATAAACAAATTATCCCGTTTTCTTTAAGTCCAGCCAAAACAAGATACAACAAAAGTACGCCATTAAATAAGCTTGTCTCAAAACCATTCGCAATCTGGTCTGGGTACGAGCCCAGCGTAACTCACCTCGCGCATGCTACGTCACAAACGCTTATTGTGACGCCAAACTTTCACTTCGCTCTTTTTCGTGGAACGAACAAGCTGTGTGCACATCACACGAGGCAAAATGTTTTGTTGAACGCACAAAGTTGTCATTTCCGCTCGCGGCGCTGTTGATTTTCTAGTTGTTATCATGCCTTGCATATCCTGCTAAACCACACGGTAAGATTTCCTTTCGTTTTAAAACTAGTTTCCTCTCTTTTCTTCTCGCAACCTGGCTAAACTTTAAATTTAAACCCGAGAGTCCACCAATCGCCTCCTTCTCTGCATGAAAGAATTGTCTTTTCTCGGGAAGCCAAGAAGTCTTTGTTCGCGTCAAAGAATAAAAAGTCAGCCGTTAACTGTTCTTTGCCAATGGCAAATTTGGAAAACCTCCATCCTTTTTCTTCGGAACACTAAACAACTCCGGTTGCCATGGCAGTATTTTAAAGGTTACTTCCCACCTTCAGAGGCCAAAAAAATCGTTTTTTCTTTTATTTGACAAAATTTAAGTTCGTCATTTTATCTAGTGTTTCCAAAGGAAAAACATTAAAAATCTCAAATTTCAAATAAAGTTAATAAACTAGGAAGGTGTCATAATCCTGTCAACGGGCGAGAACCCTGGGGAAATTTTCGCGGCAAACGCTCATCGCTCGTATTTCATGTCATTTGCATATTTTTATTTACATCACGCACTTGACAAAAATTCCCACGTGAAAGCTCTTTACGCTAACTCCTATGGAAAAACCAAAAGCTGAAAAAAGTCCTTGGGTAAAGAAAACGAAAAAAACCGGCCCAAAGAAGAAAGAAAAAGCTCCATATTGTCAAGGAAAGAAAAAAAAAACCTTGCCGGGAGCGACAAAGGCATTTGGTTTGGCCAAACGTCTTCGACAATCTCGGCATCTGCTGAAGATCCGGAGCGTTCAAATATCCTTGGAACAAGTAGCTTAAAAATCAAAGTCAACGTCAGTGCAGGCTGCGAACAAGATTCTTCGTCGGAATCTGGCGGAAGCGATGAAGATAATGAAACCTAACCAAGGGAACTCATTTCAGCAATAAAGGTATTTCTTAAGCTGTCCGTCGATTCCTTAACGTCTTGTTTTTCAGCGGCACACTTTCCGCCTTAAACATTTTTGGCGCGAGTTTTGCCTTTGCCTTTGCCTTTGACGTCTTTGCCCATTATGTTACGTCGCCGTCCTAAATTGAACTCCACTGAGCGAGATAAAAAAAACATGTTGCAATGCGATGCTTTTCCCGGGAAATCTTGATCTATTGTCAGAGACACTAGGAGGTCCTGTTGTTCCATTGGTTTGCGGTTTTATTAGGTGTGATAATCTCCGGGCGTGGCGCGAGTTGTTTACGAACCTTCACGAGCTAAAATCTCGCATTTGATTTTTGGCGGAATACATCCACTTTGAGCGAATTTATAGGGTATGCAGATTTGACGGATTTTCGTGAAATTTCGCCACAACATTCCAGAGATAATGACAAACCAAAGTGTGTCGGGAAATTTTGATATTTAACACATTTTTCCCGTGGCGTCCATTTACGCAACACGTCTCGCATATTTTTAGCTAATCCTACTTTAGATGTGGATATCTAGACAACCAATCAGAATATCGAAAAAGTCCCACACACTTTTGTTGATCGATGCCTTGTGAATAAGACTGAGCAGCCATTTTGCTAGTACTGCGGAGTCCGATAGCCGATAAATTCAATAGAAGAAGGCTCGGTCGTTTCACGCCTTACCGCCTCCTGACACTTCCTAAAAGAATGCATTGCTGAAATTGTATTTTTTTTTTTTCGCAAAGTACATTTATTAAGCTTTCTTATGATATATAGTTTGTTGGGGTTTTATTGAAACTGGCGCGCGTACGATGTTCCCGAAGGGCACCCGCAAAGGTAGGAAGTAACCGTTCTTCTCTATTTAATTTAAAGCGCGCGCTTCCACGGTTACTGTGAAATCGGACAATTATTTTCGTTTCGGTTTTGGTTTGGTTTTACCGCGGTTTGAGATTGATTGAGTAGTCCAATTGATAGGTAATTGGTTTGGTCTGGGGTTTACGACACTTATTGAAAAACCGCTCCTGTGCTCTTACGTTGCGTTTATGGTTTGGGATTTTAAACAACTACAACTACAGGCCTAGGAAAGAAAAACAATTCTTTCATTTTAAACTAGAATGCATTTTGTGATGGTTAAAACAAAACGTCATTTGTTTGCAGAAACTTCGCAACCTGATAACAAGGAGGATTTCTTTAAAGACTTCCTTCCTGAGACGACCATTACCGGAAGCTGCATTGAAAAGGTTAGCACATTTGTGGGTACCAAAGCTTGAGCAAGTCATTTTTTTTTTTTTTGCAATGAATGTTTTCAGGTAACGGTATTACAGACCTATTTTGGTTTAGACGTATTTCCTTCTCCCCCGTTAGAGCAGTGGCAGCTGAATCATCAGTAATAATCTCTTTTGCGCTTTAAATTTCTTTAAACACCCTTCTGAACCTTCTAAACCTTCTAGACTTCCTGTTAACGAAACGAGATATTTTCAAGGAAATGCGATTAAGAAGCAGTTTTTTAACTATTGATTTTGTTGGTAAAGTGTGGTTTAACATCTTTTAGTTGTCCAGTCATGCAGATCCATGCAGAGTAACTGCAGAATACTTGGCCACCTCGAAGCTGTACGACTAAAAAAAACCTTGATACGCGGTTACGCAGTCATTCTCGCTTTATTTTCCCCGTTTTCGCATCAAAAATTATAGTCATATTTGGCGACGGGGCTATGGGGCTACGGGGCTATCCCAGGGGCGGCTGTGGAGCAACGGCACTACGTGGCCCCGCAGACCCGTGGTCTCTTGGGACGTTTGAACTTTGCTCGCTCCCAATCGACTCTTGTGAAAAAATTATAAAAAGCGGGGATGACGGGAAGAAACTTAGGAAAACAACTCGACTTCCTGTCATCCTACCATGTGTTACAATTTTTTTTTCAAATCTGAGAGGAGACTAGGGACGAGTCAGCCATTGATCTTAGCTGTGTTGTATCATTACCTTATGGCCCTCGTATCTTTTAAACTTGTTCAGCTTGTAAGGTTTTCTTGTTGAGAACAAGGCAATGTAGTCTCCGTTTGACTGTGCCACAAAATGAGATTCACTTGGATGGACTCTTAAACAAGTACACGTGAAGGCCTCCTAAAACAACAACAGAAACAAATAACTGCAGAAATAGCCAGTAATTAATTCATAACTAACTTCAACAGACAACTTCAAGATTCAGTTGGAAAGGACTGGGGACCATGCCCCCCCCCCCTCATAATCCTAAAGAGAATGAGCTGACCCCCCCCCCCCCCCCCCCGTGCGCCTGGAAATGATATGGTAAAATTAAACATGTAAAGCTAAACTCAAGATAAAATTAGTGGGAGGCGCGGTGGCCTCATGGTTAGTGCGCTCGTCTCCGGATCGAGCGGTCCGGGTTCCAGCCCTGGCCGGGGACATTGTGTTGTGTTCTTGGGCAAGACATTTTACTCTGACAGTGCCTCTCTCCACCCAGGTATATAAATGGCTACCGGCGAACTTAATGCTGGGGGTAACCCTGCGATGGACTAGTATCCCATCCAGGGGGGAGTAGAAATACTCTTAGTCGCTTCATGCTACAGAAACTGGGATAAGCTCCGGCCTGATGGGCCACTTGGCTCACATGCAGACTTTACCAAGATAAAATTGCAGATTAAAGTGATGATTATTTCTTAATAAGAATAATATATAGTGAACTAAGTAATTTTGTTTTATTGTTTGGATGTGGTTGTTAATCAGAGGGGAGGAGGGGTCACCCGCATTTGCAATCAAATACAGGTGGTGCTGGGGCATGCTACCATAGGAAAATCGCGATTTTCAAAATCTCAGAAACACTTTTTTAGGCATTCTGGTAGATTTTTGACATTAAAGATGCTGTCAATACCATTAATGGTGATTCAAAAGAGTGACTTAGGCCATTAAAATTTGGGAAATTAAAAAAAACATTTCCCTTGTTTCTATCCACTATAGAAGCACAAAAGAAGGGCTATGAAGAAAGGTTATGCCTGAAACATTTCCATTTTTTCACAAGATGACACTTTTTTTATGTTTTTCTACCTTATCACCTTTCATTTTGTATTTTTTTTTTAATTTTTATATAGCAACACTAGTGAAAGTTTGGAAGAACAAGAAATGCTGTGGGAGCACAAGCTACAGGCAAGTGTTTCTACAGCTTTTTTAAGTTCTCGGAAACCTTTGTGCTATAATGCAATAGAAACACAGGCAAAATGTTTCTATTTCTTTCAGAAAACATCATCAAAATGTCAATTATCTTTGCTCCGATCATCAATACATCAGCAGCTTGTACAGTCCTCAGGGCAGCTCTCCTAAGCCCCGGCCAAACAATCGCAACATTTTAACACCACATATTGCAACATTGTTGGGCAATTGTTGGGCAATTTTTTTGTTATTTATTTACCTATTTATTTTTTTTAATATAAATATAGATGTGGCCTGCCTAGATTAGCCCAGGCTACCTGCGGGTTCGCGTTGTTACTATTATCAAGCAGTTTTAACTTAATCTGTATATCTGTTTCTGTAAAAATTGTAAATACGCGAGTCATAATAAAAATAAAAGTTGTAAGTTGTTGTTGCAAAACATGTGCGCATTTGGTCACCCATTGGCCGACATGTTGCCACATGTTGGGTGTTGTTGACTCAAGTTTGGAAATGAATCAATTTGATTGTTTGGCCAAGGCTTTACCGTGTGTTTTCAAAAATCATAATAAATTCCTGTATTGCCTAAGCTTGTTTGGTCTGGCTTGCCATTGACATACCTGGTAAATCTGATTGGATAATATTGCAGTCGATCTAAAATCCCAGACCATGATCCCTTTGTCTGTGGAATTCCGCCTGACTACCTCAGCAGCAGAAATAAATTCATCTCCTCCAGGAAGAAATGCCACGTCTTGTACTTGGCCAAAAAATGCTGAGTAAGTTGATGCCACCTGTTGATGAAAATCACAGTTGCCATCAAGATTAGGCAAACAATTCACTAACACTAGTTAAAAAAGAATATATGAAAGATCATACATTTGAACTGCAGATAAAGATATGAACACATGATTGATTATCGCAGTTTATATATGAAAATCAAAAACTGATTTTCTCTGCAAATTAAAAGAATAATGGAAGACTGCATTGTAAAATCATTATAATTTTTCCAAATTCAAAAGAAAAAAAACCAGGCTTGAAAAATACAAAACACCACATTTTCCACGATGTGTCTATATTGTGGTCTGTTATCAGTGACCTCCCTGCCAAAAAAATTCCTGTCACAGTCACTTAAGCGGTTTTGCAAAATAATTAACACTTTTGGTTGGTTTCCCAATGATCCAAGTGTGTTTTGAGCTTTTGCAAGAAAACAGCTTCAGATATGACGATGCACCTTTCAACTATTCCATACTAACATTTCCAGTTCTTGTGTCCCAGCAAAGAATGTCAGATTTAAATGTCCCAGCTAAGAACAGGGCAGGGTCTGTGGGGTAAAACTCAACACAAGTCACATAGTTCTTGTGTGGAAACACTTTGATTTCCTGACCTGTCAAAAAAAACAAGTGTTTTAATTAATTCATTTATAAACATTATTTACAATGTAATGCACTTGATGTCCAGGTATGGTTTCAGCAATAGTCCAGGCCTTTGAAGTAATAAAAAAACCCTCTAAAGTTATTGTACAAACAACATGAATGCATCAGTGAAAAATCTTTCTGGTGCTCCACATTCTGAAAATCACTACAATCTATTACTACTCTTCTGTAAATGCCCAAGAGATAGAATTATGAATCAACAACTAACAAAAGCATCCTAAAAAGAATTTGGATAGGTAATAAAAATTTTAATTAAGATCAACAATTCAGTTCTCATTGCTCAGCAGGCTTCAAGCAAGCATTGTGCTTTCCCGGCCTCCCTACAGAAGGGGTTTTAGTTTGAATCCCCTCCTCCTCCACTTCTACAGAAATCCCAGTTTCTTCAAACTGTCCTTTAAAAGTTTTGGCTATCGAGATCCCTTGACTGCCTGGGTTGTCATGGATATTTTTTGAAACTGCACACTGTGCCTTCTTGCTATTCTACATATCAGTCGCTCAAGGAAAAATATGTGCAGACTGCATGCAGCCTAGGAGCTCCCTTTCTCTTCCTCATGACCCCTCCACTCCTCGCCAGTCTTGCTTGCTGTAACTACATAATATCACTACCACTGTCACTACCTGTTTCCAAGTTAAAAAGTCTTGCAGTTTTGTCATAACCACATGTCAAGACTTGCGATCCACACAGACTCCACTTGGAATCTTTGACTGCTTCACTGTGGCGCGTGAATCTTCGGGCACAGACTCCACCTTTGTGTGTGTCCCAAACACAGACCACATGATCCATTGATGCAGAAATCAACAAATTGCTTTCTACTGGATTCCATCTGACGCAGTTGACTCCCTGTGAATGCCCTTCAAGATTTAGATGTAGCTTTCTTGGTGGTCTGCATACAAGATCTGTGCCTGTAGTTTTAATGCTAGAAATGTCAGTTTTTATCTCAGATTTTAACTCAACACCTTTCAAAGTATTATCACAATCAATCTCTTCCAACTGAGGATTCGTTGAAACTGTTGAAGCCGTAATTAAGGCATTTTCTTGAGCTAGTTTCTCTCTTTCTCTCTTAGACACATAAGGTTTCACGCTAAGTCCCGAAATGCTCGACTTTGTATGTGTTTTCCTTGTCACTGATTCGATGAAAGGTGGAGTTTTCTTGGTTTGGTTGCCAGCCCCTTGCGAATGCGTTTTATGATCATCACCAAGGCGATCGGATAAGTCACTGTTATAGTTCAAAGCACTGAAAGATGGTAATGGTTTTGATACCGAAATAGTACTTACAGACGTTCCTCTAGCATTTGACGGTTCGAAAGAAGACTTAAGTAATTTATCCTTTCGCTGTCCGATGTTCGGTCCTGATCCACGACCATTGCCTCTGTCAACTTCTGTTGAGCTTGCCTTTCGTTTCTTGTTTTTCGGTGAGTCGTCGTTGCCGTCAGAAGATGAACTGCTATCGTAAGCACACAAACTCTCCATACCTTGCTAGAATCTTGCAGCGTTCCTAAAGAGATGTAAAGACTATCAGCTAGCGTAGCAAATCGAAACACCATCCGGCATTTTTTTCGACAAGTTCGTCCCCAGTCCCTCTAGGCATGGTTGAGGAACCCGGAAGCTACAGCAACCCGGAACTACTTTGTTTAGTCCCCGGGATACTCCGTTATACCGGCTATCTAGGTGGGTGCGGCCCCAAGGGGTATGGTTTTTGAGTAGTTTTGGTCGATAAAGGTATGGATTAGCTAGTATTTTGTTTACAGGGAACTACCTGTACTTTTCTCAGCATCAACATTGGCAATTTTGTAGCGTTCTAAGTGTTTAAGGTTACTTCAAACCTTCGCGGGTGTCCTCCAGAAAAAAATTCGTGCGCGCGCTGTTTTCAAGGAAACCCCCACAAACTATATATCAACAGAAAGGTTATAAAATGTAGAATTCGATAAAATTATGTTTGTTTTGGATTTTGTTTTCCAAAGTCAGCAGAGGCCGTCAACTCCAAAATGACCGACTGACGTTCCAGCGAATTAATCGGGTATCAAATGCGATCGTTCATGCAAAATAACTGTACAGTGTTAATCACAAAGCCTCAATCTCCAAAAACCTGTCAGCATTTTCTTTTATTTCTATTGGTTATCTTTTTATAGATCTGTCAAGTTCGACTATCGAAAAATTCGCGTAACCTGTTGCGTTAAAGGCCGCCACGAGGAAAGTATTTAAAATAAAGGAATTCGCCGACACCCTTTTGTTCCATATCTATCAGTGAATGTTCTGACCAAATTTTATGGAAAACCGTCAAATCTGCATACCCTATTAATTCATTTAAAGAGAAGGGATTCTCTCGAAAAACGAGTGCGAGTTTTCGCCCTCTAAAGATTCATAAACATATCACGCCTTCACAGAGGAATGTGTTAGCTTGAAAAGCCGCGAGCCAATGAAATAACAGAACCCCTAGCGTTCACAATATGCAAACTTGAGCTTCGCGGACTTTAATTTTCTTGACCAAAAAAACATCGACCAATGTAGCCCCGCGAAGGTTTGAAGTAACCTTAAGTAAATGAAAGCCAGTAGTCTAGTTAGCTGCGGTCATATATTAGAGCCGTATAATATTAAGAGTTCTGAAATGGGTCGGGGTATTCGCAAACATTTGGATTCATATGAAAGTGAGTTCCGCCTACAGGTTCATTTTCATTATGCAAATCTAATTTATTTTTGCACGAAGACTCGTTTTGAAACAGAGGCACAAACTAACTTGGAAATGGCCTATTATCGTTCAGGGCTGAGAGAGGGCGAGTCTAACAGGCGTTTAGCGTCTATTATCTCGGATTTGAACGCTTGAAATGGGTTGAAACACGCATTATTAGCTTCATTGTTACAATCTTGGGTGATCAAAAAATTCTTCATTGAGAAAAGTGTCGACGGTTTCTCATCCCTGACTTATGCTATTTTAACCAATTTTATTTACTCTCAGGCCAGATGCTTTTCCAATATTGCTAAAGGATAGTGAAGGCAGGTAGGCCGTTTTTGTTTTCTCAATAAAATCAGCAGTCCGTGGCCTACTAGAGTGACAATCCGTGTTAGCAAATTTGAATAACAAAAGCAAAGTTTTAAAACAGACTTCTTCAGGGTACGGATGTGTTCTAGCGCCGGTCTACGGCCGCAGCTGTTCTCAACATCTACCTACTGTTTGAAACTTGGCCCTTTCTGCATTGCTTTATATTGATTTTCAAAAATCACTGGGTGTCGACTCGAAATCTAGGCAAGTAGAAAAAATGGCAACTTTGTTAACTAACCTAGTTAGAATAAAACTGAAATACATTAAAAATTAAAAAGGATTGACAATTACTGTAAGCTGGTCATGCATGCAGGCGCGCCGTATTAATTATTTACAATCGTTACAATGGTCTTTTGGCGAACTTAAATAAAGGCTTCATATTTTGACGATACTATATTCACAATCCGGATGTTCAACAACTACTATTGGTTAATTTCTCTACATTTTCTTGAACCAGCTAAACAGAATGTCGATAGTTGATTTGTTTATAAAGAGCCTGCGACTTTCTTGTCCAAGTATGCAGTCCATTATAATGTTCAGCAGACACTTGAGTTCTTTATGCATTCCACGCGCGCGCCAGACACGAGTATAACGCAGCGAGCGCGTACTTCCATACAAAGCGTTATTTTAAAGAGCCTGCCACTATCTTGTTCAAGTATGCAGTTCATTATAATGTTCAGTTCACACTTGAGTTCCACGCCCCAGACACGAGTATAACGTAGCGAGCGCGTGCTTCCATACAAAGCGTTATTTTAAAGAGCCTGCGGCTATCTTGTTCAAGTATGCAGTCCATTATAATGTTCAGATCACACTTGAGTTCTTTACGTGATTCCACGCGCCAGACACGAGTATAACGCAGCGTGCTTCCATACAAAGGGTTTTAAACTTAGAGTTAACCATGAATAAAATAAAGCCGTTGCAATTTTTCCGGCTCTGTCTAAATATCTTCTGACAGAATAGTCCTCAGTCCTAATAAAGCTTCTCGGGGAATACCATTTTCGTTTCACTCATTCTGGAAAATAAAGTAAGAAAAATATTAGAAGTAGAGAATAACAGACGGCAGTGCAAATTCTGGAGGCATTCCAATACCTCCGGGCAATCGGAAATTGTGCTTAGTAATAAGTAAAGCACTGGATAAACGTAATAGAAAAATCATAACATGAAGTAGATAGATACAAAAGTCCATTTTGCAATTTTGAATTTTGTCTAATAGACTAAAAAATGCACCCTTTACATGCTGAGAGAGCGTCGCAAACTCTCTTTTTGAACTACAAAATACATAAAACAAAGCATTAAAAACAAAACAAGAGTGAAGTTATCTGCTTCGTTCAATTCTGATGAAGCTAACATGATTTAAAACTTGAAATAACGGCGGTATGGACACTTACTGCACTGTTCCGAACTGTTAATACTCATCGTGTTCTGTGGCCCGTTTGCGATTACATGGGACGCTGTTATTGTATTTCCATTCGTCTTGCAACAAAAGTCGTCTCCTTAATGGCACAGGTTCTCTGTTATTTTCCACAGGTCTTTGCTCCCAATTCTGTACAGCTCTGTATAGTTTCAACAGAAGCCCCAGGACCAATAACAGTAAAAAAGTATACACGATGGTGAAGAATCCTTGAATGGATAGCATGATTTAACGGGAGAATTCCAAAAAGTATAGTTATCAACGAAGGAGTGATTATACGTGTTTGCAGTCAATGCGCTTTCGACGAATACAATGCAATATGTAATGGAATTACGTTTGTGAACAAAATTACTCATGTTGAACAGTACCACCCAATCGGATGACACCTCGATCTGCAATGACCCGTATGTAGGGCATACATCAGTATACCGTGGAAGTCCAATACGGTGACCAACGATGATCATGAAAATTTGGCCGTATTATATTAACAGGTGGCCGGGGTAGGATCAAATAGGAAGGTTACTGCGCCTTTCAAAATCATGCGGAAATTAAAATTCAAAGCTCTCTGAACCGACAAAAATGCGTTTTTCCGGCTACCGTCAATCAAATGTTCGGCGGCTCCTTCCAGCTTTCGACTACTGTCGAGCACTGTTTCGTTGTCTGAACTGTGCTCAACGATTTGATTAGGATCCTCCGATATTTGATTGACGGTAGCGAAAAACGCACTTGTCAGTTGACGCTTTGAATTTTAGAACCCTCAGGCATGTTATTGAAAGGCGCAGTAACCTTTTTTTATTGATACGTAGTTTGAGGGGGTTTCATTCAGCGTTATGTCTTGGGTATTTTATTTGAATTTTTTCATAGCCTGAATGAGTGTTAAAGAAATCTAAACAAAAGTACTCAAATTATCGTTCAGGGCTGAGAGAGGGCGCCTAACAAGCGTTTAGCGTCAATTATCTTGGATTTGAATGCTTCAAATTGGTTGAAACACGCATTATCAGCCTCACTGTTTCAATCTTGGGTGATCAAATCATTATTCACTGAGAATAGTGCCGGTGGTTTCTCATCCCTGATCATGACTTATACTATGTTAACCCATTTTATTCACGTTCAGGAAAGATGCTTTTCCTACCTATTGCTGGAGGATAGTGAAGGGACGTAAGCTGTTTTTGTTTTGTTTTGTTTTGTTTTTTTATTGCCAATAAAATCAGCAGTCCGTGGCCTGCTAGAGTGACAATCCGTGTTAGCAAATTTGAATAACAAAAGCAAAGTTTTAAAACTGAAATACCTTAAAAATTAAAAAGGACGGACAATTATTGCAAGCTGGTCATGCATGCAGGCGCGCCGTATTAATTATTTACAATCGTTACAATGGTCTTTTGGCGAACTTAAATAAAGGCTTCATATTTTGACGATTCTATATTCACAATCCTGATGTTTAACAACTACTTCTGGTTAATTTCTCTACATTTTCTTGAACCAGCTAAACAGAATGTCGATAGCTGATTTGTTTATAAAGAGCCCGCGGCTATCTTGTCCAAGTATGCAGTCCATTATAAAGTAAAGCAGACACTTGAGTTCTTTATGCATTCCACGCGCGCGCCAGACACGAGTATAACGTAGCGAGCGCGTGCTTCCATACAAAGCGTTATTTTAAAGAGCCTGCGGCTATCTTGTTCAAGTATGCAGTTCATTATAATGTTCAGATCACACGAGTTCTTTACGTGATTCCACGCGCCAGACACGAGTATAACGCAGCGTGCTTCCATACAAAGGGTTTTAAACTTAGAGTTAACCATGAATAAAATAAAGCCATTGCAATTTTTCCGGCTCTGTCTAAATATCTTCTGACAGAATAGTCCTCAGTCCTAATAAAGCTTCTCGGGGAATACCATTTTCGTTTCACTCATTCTGGAAAATAAAGCAAGAAAAATATTAGAAGTAGAGAATAACAGACGGCAGTGCAAATTCTGGAGGCATTCCAGTACCCCCGGGCAATCGGAAATTGTGCTTAGTAATAAGTAAAGCACTGGATAAACGTAATAGAAAAATCATAACATGAAGTAGATAGATACAAAAGTCCATTTTGCAATTTTGAATTTTGTCTAATAGACTAAAAAATGCACCTCTAAAATGCTGAGAGAACGTCGCAAACTCTCTTTTTGAACTACAAAATACATAAAACAAAGCAGTAAAAACAAGAGTGAAGTTATCTGCTTCGTTCAATTCTGATGAAGCTAACGTGATTTAAAACTTGAAATAACGGCGGTATGGACACTTACTGCACTGTTCCGAACTGTTAATATTCATCGTGTTCTGTGGCCCGTTTGCGATTACATGGGACGCTGTTATTATATTTCCATTCGTCTTGCAACAAAAGTCGTCCCCTTAATGGCTCAGGTTCTCTGTTATTTTCCGCCGGTCTTCGCTCCCAATTCTGTACAGCTCTGTATAGTTTCAACAGAAGCCCCAGGACAATTAACAGTAAAAAATGCACATTAGGCTGAATAATCCTTGAATGGACAACATGGTTCAATAAAGGAAATTCAAAAAGGGAAGTTATGAACGAAAGAGTGATACGTTTGCATGAAATAAGCTTTCGACGAATACAATGCAATACATAATGGAATTACTTTTGTAAACAACTGAAGGGAAAATTACTCATGTTGAACTGATACCATCCAATCGGATGACTCCTCGATCTGCAATGACCCGTATGTAGGGCCTTTCTTATTTTTCTGGAATTCTGCTCAGCATCGGTGACCAAATACCAAAGAGCGGAAATCTGTCTGCAATGGACCATATTCGTATTCTCGGTATTGGACTGGAAGTAGCTTGTGACTGAGGCTAATGCGGAAAGTTTTTTCAAAAGCAGATGACATTTTAAATCTCTTTTTAATGATATTCCCCGGCATGAGCCTCAGTACTGTGGCTGAACTCCAAACCCAATGTTGGCCCTAAGCTAGCGCTATTGCCGTCGTTTCAACTGACACACTTCAAGTTAAAAACTTTGTCAAGGTCTGTAAATCGGCTCAGTATACTATATTAAAGTACACGGGGGCGATCAATTAGCTTTTTTTAATCAAAGTCGTTTAGTGCACATTTTGAACGACTTTGAGACTCACGTAAATACCAGTTTCCTTTATAAGCAACAGTTTCAAGTCAACTTTAACCGGTTTGAAACGTGAAGGTGAATTAATCAACATGACACGAGCGTGGGACAAAGAAAAATTCTGAGTCCCCGACAGAAATCGAACCCATGACCTCCCGAACACCGGGCGGGCGCTCTATCCACTGAGCTACGAGAACTCATGGAGAGCAAGGTCATTTAACTGAGTTCATGTATGATAGGTGTCCTATCATACATGAACTCAGTTAAATGATAGGTGTCCTATTATACATGAACTCAGTTAAATGACCTTGCTCTCCATGAGTTCTCGTAGCTCAGTGGATAGAGCGCCCGCCCGGTGTTCGGGAGGTCATGGGTTCGATTCCTGTCGGGGACTCAGAATTTTTCTTTGTCCCACGCTCGTGTCATGTTGATTAATTCACCTTCACGTTTCATTACCGAGCTTAAAATTCACCATCTTTATTAACTTTTAACCGGTTTTTTCCTTTTTTTCTGTTTCTTCAAAAGTCACTTCTGAAAGGGTTTTCCCACCACACTCTCATGGGAAGCCTTTCGACATAAGGCGTTTTATAGTTTCCAAAATTTCACCGTAAAAACCATCTTTGAATGTCTTTAATGCATATACATTTTGAAATACAATGAAATGCATCTCCCTCGTATTTTCTTCCTGTAATTTTATATGTATTTGAATTCTAATAAAATATCTCTTTCACTAACATAGGACTTCTCGGCAATTTATCCAAGTGTTCAATCACCAGTCTTGCATCTCCACACCATAAAAACACTTCTCGACAGTTAAAGACTTTAAAGTGAAGTTATTCGCTAGTTTTGGTTGTCTAGACGGTAATGGATCAGCCATTAAAGTTTCGCCCAAGGCAGTCCTGCCACGCTGCAGACTTCCTCTGCCGCTCGTACTCCTGTTTCTATGGCAGTCGGCACAGTTGAACAAGACCTCAGGCTAGTGGCTTCACCAGCAAAGAACAGGCAATCCTCTACAGGGCTGGCCAGCACGTGACGAAGGTCGTAGGCATAAGCAGTAGGCGACGTGTAACCTCCGCGTATAAAGGGATGATTGGACCAATGAAAGTACACAAAATCCATGAACGAGTTCGTTGCGGGATGAAGGTCAGAAGTTGTGCTGCAAATCAAAATCAAATTACGTGGTTGGTAGGAGTGTAGTAATGTTGTTGCTGTATTCACAGTAGGCTCGAGGTCTACTCCTCGGCCGCGTTAATATTAACAACAAACTGGTTAGCTCCCTGACAGTTGGGTTTTAATCTTGTTCTGTTTAATTTCGATTATTTGATTGCTTGGCCCCACTTGCTTTGGTACTAAAAACACTGCTCAGGAGTAAAGGTTATAAAATTTATTTTACTTCTTCTACCTTTTGATACGGAATCCAAAACGATGAAATTACGCACCGAGCAAACCACTTAATTAATTAATCTGGATCGCCATATATTTATATCGGCCTAAAAAGCATAATCTATTTTCGTACCCAAATATCTCATCCAAATAGCTCAAGAATCCCTGTAAGACCTCCCGTCCGGTGAGAACACTCTTCTCTTGCGCAGGCTCAGCAGTTTCAAACCCGACTATCACGTGACATATGTCGTCCCTGTCAGGCAAGTCACGTGTACAAGTCCATATCTCACTAACGAACCCGCGCACGCTGTAAATCTGATGCAGGTTCTCAGGCCAGAAGCGGTGTTTAAAACGACACACAATTTTCCATGCACCAAGCATCTGAATCGTGTCAATAGCTGTATTCTTGTTGGCAGGAAGAGCTGGAATAAAATTGATATCGCCATCTTTGAGGACTGTCAGTGGGACAGCGAGGATGACATGTTTAGCGGTTAACTCTTCGCCATGTTGGTTTCTCAGAAGAATTCTTCCGCCAGGGTTGGACCCGCTCCTGTCTTCGCCTGCCCGAGAGGATAAATAATGGTAGAGAAAATGAAGACATTTTTCTCAACGTTTTATTTTACCCGTAGAAATTCGATTTAGCGCTCACCTTTCACTATGCCTGACCCCTTTAAATATTGAACAGATCTTTTAAAAATAATAATAATAATAAAAATAATAATCAAATAAAAAGCGTTCCTTCTGTCATCCATCTCTAACAAGCACCCGGTAGACCCTCTTCCCCTAAAAAGTACATCATAGTCAAACTGCAGATACACTCCAATTATTACAAAACCAAACAAGTCACAATGCAGTCCACCATTGGTCATATACCTGTCTTACCACAGTCAGACCAAACTTGAACAACGACTGCACCGCAGCCACAGCCCACCTATCATGCGTTTGAATCAACTTACTTAACTATAATTTTCTAGTGTTGACCTACAGCTTTACTGAACAGACAGCTCTTGTCGAGCCAGACTCGAGAAACATCGAATGTTCTGCCTAAAAATCACTTTCCTCGCCAATAAAGTATCTCTCGACTACAGCGCTCGAATGCAGTGTCTGCGCGCGAAAATTCAAAAACCGATCGCGGGTAGAATTTTTAGGTTCACGTTTCCTGCGAACGGCTAACCGCTAAGGATCACGTGACCAAAGCCAGACGTCACGTTTGAGGTTTTCGACTGGCGTTTTGAACGTCAAGTAGTAGGTTTTCACGTGAGTCATTTAACACAAGCTTTATTGCCTTGAATTGTATTTTATGCCACGTACAAATGCTGAAATCGAATAAAGTGACCCTTTTTCTACAAATCGGATGAATGTTTCAGGCAACTAAGCAATTACCTAGCCTTTTGTTGTTATTTGAAGAAAAGCACTTATCCTAAGTGGAAATCCAATATGGCGGCGGCTTAAGTTGAATGTGTGTTTTATGATGTTTTAGTTCTTTAGAAAACTACACATGCTAGAAAACATTTTTTTTTTCAAATTCGGCGTTATTTTGACAATTTCTACTGTATTGACAGGATGATTTCTATTTGCTCCAATTGACTTCAATCTAAATCTGTTTACGTCCGAATGGCGAACGGCAAACGTCTAACCTCAAACCGCAGTATGACGTTTGCGGTAAACGTGGATCTAAAGGTCTCTAAATTACAGCAAGCTGACTTGTTTACGAAGTTCATTCAGAAGATCTCACTACAACACGGGCTGTGCAAACTTCCGTAGGCAAAGGCTTACCTTTCCAAAGAATCTCCTTAACTTGCCAGTTGAGACGTTTATCCACATCTATAATGTCATCTAAGTAGTACTTCACGAGTTGAGAATAAGATTCAGCCAGTCTGAAGAAAAGCAGTGAAGTAACAAAAGTAATTACTTCAGAGCTTATTAAGTAAGATTCTAATACAAATTTTACTGTGAGTACAACGGCGCTTTCCATTCGACCAAAAATTCCGCTTTGAATTTTACAGAAATTTCTTGTGTCTAATGAAACAGCATTTTCCAGAATTTTCGGAATTGAGAACATCCTCGCGTGGTATACCCACATAATTCGAAAATTTCTTACCGGAAATTTCCGACATTTCTGTTCCATTTGATTTTGCTCCTGGAAATTTTCGGTTGATTGGTTCGCATTTCGGAAATTCAACAATTTTTGGATTTTCCCGAAACTTTCAAAGGAAATTTCCCCACCATTTTTCCCCGTTTCGAAAGTTCAGGAATATTTGGTTGAATGGAGAGCGCCCTAAAAAACGAGTGTGCATGTGATCGGACGCGTAATTTTGGCGGGAAAAAACTGTGGTAGCCGCGAGTGTGTGAACCACACTTATTTTGACCCAAAATTTGCCACGTGACCGAAAAATGATTGACCGCGGCAAAATATCGAGGCCTAGGAGCAAGGAAAGCGCCAAATAAAGAGGTAGCTGTTCCCGTCTCATCAAGATCCATTTACCTAAAGTCCTCAAGTCCCCACTCATATTTGGACTCCATTCTACGCCTTCCCTCACGCACCCCATAATACGCTAAGGATCCCGCAGATATCTTCATCTTCCACCAATCAATGACGTCCAGGACATCACGTGACAAACCCTTCTCTTCAAGTCTGATTTTCAAAGAATCTGACTCAGATCCAGGTTCATTGTCTTGACTTTTGTATTTGCTGTTGATTATTTCAGTCCATGCTTCTCTAGCGAGTACAATGTCTGGCTGATCACTGGACAGCGAGTGAAGCTCTCCTTTGTAGTAGATTTTAGTCCCTTCTTTTTTGTCTTTACATTGAGCGGCCTGCAAAGGGTGCGGAAAGACAGCGTTAATAATAAATTTATTACTTGCCAGGGCACTTGCCAGTAACTAAAATAAGCCAAACAGACCAAGTAATAAAGTGCCCGAATGCAATAACTCTTTTATTCACTGGAAAAATTGACTCGGAGGTAATTTAAAGTGCCGGGAAAATAACCCAGTTGAACAGTAGTCCAAAAAAGAAAAGTCAAACTACACAATGCAAATAAAAGAAATTGACCTCAGTTCGATTTGGACACACTACCTCCACTGATACTAGATCATTGTTGCTCTTCCTGCTTAGCTAGAGACCTACCGACGGGTGACAGGAGCAGGTCAGAGGTAAGTGAGGTAATAATTCAAGTCTGTTAAATTTTAATTTATGAAAACAAAGTTGCACCACACAGTACCAGGGTGGGCATGGTTAGGATTGCAGTTATTGGTCTGTGCATGGTCTTTTCTGTAGAGACCATACTGTTACCTGGTCTGAATCGTCAAGACTGACAACTGATATTTTACCAGTGCTGTCCTTGCACTTGGTTAATAACATCCTAGTAAACTTCCGACAGTAAGAACAAGGAGAGCGATGTCGGACAAGCTTATGACAGGACATTATAGACCTTTGCTGTTCAATCTGCCAAGCTCCAGGTTAAATCCACTTGATGCAAGCTAGCATGTTTGCCTAATTTATGTAAACTACTTTGAATACCTCGTTACTATACTATATAAAATTAAAGTATTTTCTTTCTTTCAGGCGTTAATTTCACAACTGCTTAATTATAAGTCGTGCACATTGCAGTGGCGGATCCAGACCTTGAGCCAAGGGGGACCCGGTTTTGTTTTGCTTGCTCTGCCGGCTTTTCTTCCTTCTGTGATTTTTTCTCTTTTTTACCCAAAATAAGGGGGGGGGGGGGCAGGCCCCCGGCCCCTTCCCTAGATCCGCCACTGCATTGTGTACATCATTCATGTCTTTACATCTTTCTTTACAGTTCAAATCTTGCATATATACATATTCACTTGTACTGAATGTATTTTTATAATTGTGTTACTGTTCTGTTTCCTTTTTCTGACAACTTAGAGTCTTCTGATAATAGAGCAGGTAAAGAGAGAAACTAAACTGGGCATGGCTATGAATAGACCTAGTAGAACAAAACTGAGAGAAATTTAAAAATATAAGGCTGCCTGCAATCTTCAAATTCACCCCATCCTACTTTTGTGAAGTAATGAAAGTTATCAATATGTATTTCAATTTGTTATCATTTAATTACAGTGCTATCCATTATTTGCCTAACTGTTGCTACAGAGGAAAGTTTTTTCAATAAATTTTGACGACTTTTTGCCATCTTTATGACAACTTCTGATGGCTTTCGTTTGAAATGGCCAATCAAACTGCAACAACTTGCCGCCAGTTCAAATGTTTGCAGGTTCAGACTTTTGAAATTCCCACGAGAATGAATGGTGGATCTGTCAATTTAATATCTCTGCCCTCAACAGTTCCCATGTTTTAATGGGCCGGTTCAAATAAAAGCCAGCAAATAGTTGTCAAGAGGTTGTCAAAAGATGTCAAAATTTGATCAATGACCATTTCAAGGTGAAACAGTATGGTGGGTAACTATAATAAATATTGTTAGTATAAATCTACTCGCATTCTATCATGAATGGTGTTCCCTGATTGTGCACCCTTGTCAACTATCACGTGATAGAAATCCCAAGCTCATAATCTAATAATATTGTTTAATAGATAAAACTGACTTACTGGTAGAACAACCCAGCCATCATCATGGGCAATCTTGTTAACCACAGTGTTTGATCCATGAATAAACTCTCCTCCAAGATCAACTGGTGGAAATCCTTTAAATGGTTGAACCTGCTTCACTCTGCCACCTAGAGTGAGAATATGAGTCAAGAAACAACCTATTGTTTGTTCTGTATATTCATTGCAGGAGGTGCAGTGACCTAGTGTTAAGTGGGCTGGGCTCTAGGCCCCAAGGTTCATGCTGGGGTCATTCTGTTGTGTCCTCGGGTAAGACACTTTACTCTCACAGGCCTCTCTACACCCATGAAGAACAGGTGGATAAAAAATGGATTTATTTTTTTACCTTTGACTTTGGCAGTTATAATACTGTATACTTAAGATTTGTTCAGTGCACCAATACGGTCTAAAAACCTGATCAAGCTGATATGTAATGCCCACAGTGATTAATTTAAAAAGGAAATATGAAAACTTGTAAAATACACAGAACTTGGTTATTTGACTTTGTTGTTTTGCAGAGGATGACAATGAAATGTACAAAGTTCTATAATGCACATGCATAATCATTGCTCTGCTTATTAAATCTTTTGTTTGGTGACATGCCAAAACTGCGATGTTTTGGTTTAAAATAAGCTCCCTATTAATGTAAACTTACCTAGATAGTTGGCAGCCTCCAAAAGAACAACATCAAACCCAGCCTTGGATAGAGAGGCGGCTGTAGCAAGACCAGCCAGTCCTCCACCGACAACAGCTATTTGATTAGCAGGGCAAGGTCCTGCCTTTCCTAAAATGAGTGACAGAAGAGTGTTAACTTATTGCTATTTCAAGCTTCTGTACTAGGCCTGCATTCTATTCAAACCTAGTGGCCCATCAGGCCAGTGCGTATCTCCAGTTTCCATAGCACAAAGTACCTAGGAGTCGTTCTTTACTCATGGAACTCATGCCTGGATGGGATGATGGTCCATATATAGCAGGGTCATCGCTCCCCTCTCTCTCCCAAATAGTTAATTTAATTAGCTAGTAGCCATTATACACCAAGGTGGAGAGAGGCACCGTCTGTGAGAAAGGTGACTTGCCTAAGAAAGCAACACAGTGACCCCAGCCGGCAATCAAACTTGGACCGCTACCTACATAACTATTCTTTTTACAGTGTAACCCCAATCAGTTTGATGATTTGTATCAAAGATTCCCAAAATTCAACTCACAGATTGATGAAATCAGTTTTAAAGCCAAACTTTCCAGTTTTAATTTAGTTTAAAGGAAACAGATACTGGATTTATTCTAGGACAATTCAAATGCACAGACAAATGAAATGAAAATCTTCAACATTTAAATCGAGGCTCGACCCAAACCTCAAAGGTTCATCAAATTAATGCTTCAATCAACGCCACTCTATATAAGGAGTGTGAGAATTTGTGCATGGTTTGACAGGTTTTTCAATTTTCATGTAGCAACATTCAGTGGTAACAATGGCTTAACTCAATCAAGGAACAAAGGGAGAGACAATACCAATTTGGGGGAAAAAAAATCAAAACCAAAAACAAAATTAACATACATACCACTCCAAGGGAGAGAGGGTTTTACTGTATTTAACATCAGCCTAGAATTCTTTCTAAAAATGTTCATGAGGTCTTGTATCTGCTCTGCAGTTTGTTTTCCATCACCAGAGAAATCCATAGAATTGATGAGATCCTCACAAAAGTTCAGTACAGAGGATGTATCTATATGACCTCCTACAACACCATCTTCTACTTGGAAGTTGGGCAATAAATTGGGCTTGTAAACAAGTACGCAACTTTCAGTCGAAATATTTGATGTATTGTTATCAGTTTCTATAAGACGAAATCCTGCCGCATACAGACACTTGCACTGTTCAGACCATCTTTGTTTACTGGCTATTGTGGAATTATGCTTTTTGCTGACCATACTAAAAATTTCATCACAGTTATGATGACTGCATTGCTGAGCATACTGCAAAAAATGAAAAAAGGAAAATTACAGTCTAATACACCATGTTAAGTACAAATTATTGAATACACCAAGTTCAATATTATTACAGTAGAACCTCGAAACAGTGAATGCAAAACCACATAATTTTTTGTTGGAAAAGGTCACAACTCCTTGATCTGTACTACACATCGTTGGCCCCTGTTTCCATTGAGTTCTTATTTTATTGATATAGTTTGATTGTGTTATGTATTTATATGCTAAAATACGCATTTTTAAAAATATATATATAAATTTTGTACCCCGAAAAGAACACTGGTTTCATATTACACCCCTACCTCCACATAAGGGCCACCTCTCCGTGCACAATGGCCACATCCTGGTTTGACTGTATTAAAATCAGCTGTTAATATATTAGTCAAACAGAGTTCAGATTATTTTGAAGGACTTTTTTAACACTTTTGGGAGCACGACTGACCACAAAAAAGAGATTTTGCAAGGCTAGGTTCCCACTCCTGTAACATTTGGACCAAGAAGAGGAGCCTCTCATAGTCTGAAGATATATAAGAGAATGCCATTCCAATGACATTTCTTCTCTGGCATTGCTTAGCCCCTGATAAGCCTCTAATTGGCTGTCGCTTGTGTGTGGAAATCAAAAATTGACCAAATAAATGACCATCCACTGATTGTTGTCGATTCAAATCCCAGAGGTCTTACAACCCGGTCTAACATGACCAAGTGAAGGTTTTTTGAGGAGGAAAAACAAACGACAAACTTTATCTGTACCCACTTAGTAAGCAAAGAGAGATGTCTCAAAGGGATGACAGAGCTTTACATTTAGCATATTAAGTGGGTCAGCATAATAACCTTAAAACATAATTAACGGTATGCATAGTATCAGATAGTATGTGAAAACTAACCTTGTTTACAACAGAAATGGCCTCATTTATTAAGCTTAACTGCAGCCTGCATTCGTTGCCTTCTGGACATCGATCATTGAAGGTTAATAACTTCACGAATCCATAGTTTCCGCTGGCAAAGTATTCAACAAGAACGATATCAAATACAGACACCTCCTGCAAAGTTACAAGGACTGTTTTCATTCGATTTTTCAATGAGTGCCTTTGCTGAAGGAATTCTCCGATCCAGTGGCCATCGCCAGAAAAATCAACGTTCAGAAATATTTCTTCGACGAGGTGAAACTCTTCAGCCAAGTTTACGATTCGCATCTTGGATTACGAGACATCTGTGCAGACGGTGTCTGCAGAATTTGTACGCAGAATTTTTCTGCACGGAGATTCCCGTGCTGGTTTTGATGCAAGTGACTCTGAAACAATGGTCGTCCCCAGGGTCTTTGGTGCGTTAAACATTTCGCATTCCTCAGACGGGTACTCTCGGGTACAAAAAGCAAACCACGTTATTTTTAGCTCTGCTATGCTAATGGCGACACCATCAATCGCGAGAAACAAATATTGTAAATGAAACTGAAAACTTAAAAAAGAACCTAAAAATCCCAACTGGTTGAAAGCTGACCAGTTATCTATGGCTCTGTCAATTTTACACCCACCCATCCCCTGCATGGGCATTTGTCGGGTATTTGAAAACTTACCCTGCCGGTGGAGGGTATTTGCTAAAACAAGTCAGCCGCGGGGGTCGGACATTGTCAAGAACAAATTTTTTGAAATACGAACATTAAATTTCCAGACTACCTTCGATAATAATAATAATAGAAAAACGATTTAATGAACCTTGATGGAGCGCTGCACTTTTCAGGCGAACCTCACCTCAACATGTGCAAAAGCGTACAATGTTACTTCCACTTGTGAGCCAGTCTTGCCTACTTTGCAGGGGAAAACGTCCGAAATTCGAAAGCGCTTACTGTACGTTATTATTAAATAAATAAAATAAGTAAATTACAATTTTTAGAGAGGAGGCCGCATCAACCTTAGCTGGTTTTCATGCTGGTCGAATTGGAATTTGGAGATGTTGGGTCTGTGGAGGGAGGAAACCGGAGACCTTGAAGTAAGGCGAAACCAGGCCACATTGGTCGGGGGCGAGCGTTCTCGCCCCTTCGCTATCCCTGCTCCCACATTGGAGTGTTTAAAAGAGATCGAACTCTGCGAATGTGAATAACCGATTCTTAAAAGACATTAACTGAATCATTCAAAAAAAAAATTCCAGGGGTCGAGCTTTCAACGTAGGGCCAAGGATTGATTGTTACTGCAAATCACCCTTAAAACAGACATAGTAGCCTTTGGAGGAATCTTAGATGAACTGTATCTATCATGTATCTACTTTGTACGAAGTTTAATCAGGAGCCCCCTGGTTTAATTTAACGTTTATTTTGTTATGTTTGCGCAAACCCATAAGCTACTGAGCTTTATAAAGGTTGTCTGTCTGTCTGTCTGTCTGTCTGTCTGAAGATATCTAGAGAAAATGGAAACATTTACATAAAGCCATGGAAACTTTAAACTTTGACAAAACTCATTCGGTATTTTTTTCAGATCAGGAGAGGACAACGAAAAAAGACAAGGGTCAGGAATGAAGATCAGAAAAAAGTTGATTTAATTATATGTTACTGTCATCAGCGTGCGGTCAAGCTCACGCATTGAGTAGAAAGTCAGTAGAGAGGAAAAATGTCCTTGAAGGATTAGAACAGTTCACCCACCATATAGGCCTTACTCTCTCAAGTTATTTTTAAACACGGTACCCAGTTGTTCCGTGGATAATAATAGAGAGTTTAAGGAATGACGGCGGCGAGCCCGGGGACAACGCCTAGTAAAATATGAATTTGTCTTTTACCTTCGAATTTCGCAATTGTCTAGATCTGTTCAGTGCGCCTATTGGTCTCAGAACTTGTTCAAGCTTAATATGTAACGCCAGCGTTCAATTCCAAATATATATAGGAAAAAAACTAGCTATCGTCGTTCGCGTTCTCCAAAAAACGCAGAATTTAGTCATTTCACGTTATTGCTGTACAGAAGACGGCAAAGAAATGTACAAAGATTTATAACGCACGTGCACAGCTATTGTTCTGTTCATGAAACCTTTTGTTTGGTGGCGTTCTCGTTACCGTTGCTGTCGTTGTTTGCTTAAGTTCTCCTATTTTAATCACTTCATGTGAACGCGTTTGGCAAGACTGCAAACTTCGCGGGCGGCCCGAAACCCGGTTTCCATAGCAGTGTGAACGGTTGCACAGGCCGTGACACTCGTAGCTTCACCCGCAAAGAACAAGCGATCCTCCACAGGCCTGGCAAGCTCGTCACGCAGCCCGTGCGCATGAGCAGTAGGGGAACTGTAGCCTCCCCGAATAAAGGGATGTTTTGACCAATGGTAGTAGACGTAGTCCATGTATGAGTCTGAGGCAGGATGCGGGTTTGAATCGGTTCTGTGAAAGGAGAAAGTTTTAGTCTCGGTTAAAACTGAGTTCACGGCCGAAAAATACGGGATTTTTTTCTTCGAATCCAAGAGTTCGTCTTTGAAAGAATTCTACACAGGCCCTGGAACAGAAACTAGCACTCAAACATTTGCCAAAATGACAAAATATTCCGCGAACTTTGCTCAGTTTCAAATTGCCGAAGAAAAAGATAAGCGGCTTGTCTCTCTATCTGTGCTGAATTCTTGTAAGGACAAGTTCTTAGAATCAAGGGAAAAAAAATCGTGCTTCCGGTTGTTTTTTTTGCTTCCACCATGATTTGGTCTACAGGTATCGAGTGGAAAAATGCGTCCATACTACGCCGGAGAAGACGGAAAACACAGAGCTCTTCAAACCGTAGGAATTTGAAAACGCCGCGTTTACGTTTTAGTGTGGACGGAAAACATTTTGAAAACGGAGCTTTTCGAAAACGATGACGTCACGACAATCACGTGATTTCCCTGACCGAGTTTTCTCCAAACACAAATCCAAAATGACCGGTGATTGTTGCGTTTTCAAATTTCTCCGCATAGTCCGGACGGAAAACATTTCATGGGTTTTCAGAGTGAAAACGCCGTTTTCAAGTTTTCCCCAAAGCAAAGTCCATTTAATTTTAAAGTGCAGACATTTTCGTAGGCAACACAGCATGAAAATAGAAATTTGCGAAAAATTAAAGTTGGCTTCAATCTCCTTATTAAAGTTGTTGTATAACTTAAATGTCCTTTAAGGTTTTTAACGCCGACAGTTACGCAACGTAAAGTTGGCATATCAGGAAGGCTTTAATTAGCGTATAGCTAGTGCAAAGGCAGCCTTCACAACTGATAAAATGAGAAGTTTACGACATTACTTGGCAGTAAAGTTAGGTTTTTATGCTGTGTAATGATAGACTAACCTAAATATTTCGTCCAAATGTTTGAGAAATCCATCCAAAACTTCCTGTCCACTGAGACGAATTTTCTCTTCAGCGGGCTCAGCAGTCTCGAAGCCAGCAACCAGGTCACATTTTTCATGACTGTGCGTGGAATCACGTGAGTACATCCAAATTTGGCTAACAAACCCCCGTACACTATAAATAAGTTTCAGATTGTCCGGCCAGAATTGTGACTTAAACCGACATACGATTTTCAGTGCTCCTCGCATCTCAATGGAATCAATGGCTTTTTTCTTGCTCGACGGCAAGGCTGGAGTGAAGAAGATATCTCCATCTTTAAGGATTGTTAGCGGAACAGTGATGATGACGTATTTGGCGGTGAACATTTCTCCGCGTTGATTTTTCAGGCAAACCTTTCCAGCTGGGTTTGATTTATCCTGTTTCCGTTCTCTATTCTGACCAGTGGCACCTGTATTGAATATTAACGGTAATAGGGCTTAATACAAAATTGAAATTTTAGAGAGAAGGAGGAAGGGAAATCATTAGTCAGTTGTTTATTCAATTTTATGAGCGGTTGACATCCCAACCAAGCTTGCATACATTGAAACAATACTGAAAGGTACGCGACATAGCCCCTTGATTAGACAGCTTATAAGCAAACCACGAAGACGACGGCAACGGGAACGCCACCAAACAAAGGTTTAATGAGTAGAACAATAGCTGTGCACGTGCGTTATAAATCTTTGTACATTTCTTTGCCGTCCTCTGAAAAACAACAACGTGAAATGACTAAGTTCTGCGTTGCCTGAGGAACGCGAACGACGACGGCTAATTTTTCGTACTTCCATTTGGAACTGAACGCTGTCATTGCACCAGCCATTGGCGTACTGAACAGATCTGGACAATTGCGAATTTCGCGGGCAACATATAAACTCATTTCTGACTAGGTATCGTCCTCGGCGTCGCCGTCGTCGTTGCTTAAGCTCCCAATACAGTCCGACAACATAACAAGGGCACAGGGAGTAACAGAAAATGTCCTTATTAACCGGTGTTGTATATTTTATTTACAGGGTGCCCGCATCAATGAGGTGCCCGAATGGGGCGGCCAAGTCAGAGGAGTGCCCGTACGAAGCGTGTGCTAGTAAAATGCGGCTGAACTTTATTCGAGTGCAGAACTTCTAGTATAAATGATGGGATGATTCAATTATTATAACCTGTCCAGTCGATTTCCTTCACTTGCCAGCAGAGTCGTTTATCAACTTTAGCGCATTTGTTTAAGAGATGTTCTACGAGCAGCGAGTATGATTCGGCCAACCTAAAGAAAAAAAAAAACAAGATAAAAGACAAATTACGGCAAGTTCAAAGAATGAAATCATAGAAGCGGAAACCGCCGTGCCCTCAAATTGAGAGAGCGAGCAAAAACAAGCAAAGTGCTTTTTTTCTACGCTTCTTGAGTTTCCTTAGTACTAGAAATTTTCGTAGCAACCAATGTTCTCAATTTGGAAGGACATATTCGCATTTTTTTATCTTAAGATTTGAACTGAAACCATGTCACTTGGATTTCTTTCCTTCTTGTG
Organism: Orbicella faveolata; assembly: GCF_042242905.1. Classification (NCBI taxonomy): domain Eukaryota; kingdom Metazoa; phylum Cnidaria; class Anthozoa; order Scleractinia; family Merulinidae; genus Orbicella; species Orbicella faveolata. The sequence continues at coordinate 34,376,396 of NW_028301552.1, read as the reverse complement.
AGGAAATTCAACAAAGATATGAAGCGAGAAAGGAAAGTGAGATTGAAGAGAGAGTGAGAAAAAAACGCTGGGCATGGTATGTCAATGACTGAACAAGTGGTCGTTAGTTTATGATGGTTAATTTCTGCTCACCTAAAGATTCACAAAAAAAAGCCAGCATTGGGGACCATTGGTAAAAGTAAGTAAGGTAAAAGATAAAGTCTGCATACGAGCCAAGTGGCCCACCAGGACGGAACTTATCAAGGTTTCAGTAGCATGAAGCAACTAGGAGTATTTCTACTCCCCTCCCCCCCCCCCCCCCCCCTCCCTGGATGTGATGCTTGTCCATTGCAGGGTTACCCTCAGCATTAAATTCGCCAGTACCCATTTATACACCTGGGTGAAGAGAGGCACTGTGAGAGTAAAGTGTCTTGCCCAAGAACACAACACAATGACCCTGGCCAGGGCTCAAACCCAGACCGCTTGATCCAGAGATAAGCGCACTAACCATGAGGACAGCACGCCTCCACCATTGGTAAAAGTAAACTACAGTTACTCAGTTATCACGGACTATTAAGTCACGCCTATCAAAGCTAGTGGAAACACACCTATATGGTTACATGGTACAGTTCATGGATGGAGACGGAGTAACCAAGTACAAAATGATATTTTGGGGTTTATCAAGACAATGTCTTCTTGTTGATGATTTTTGTTATTCTCATCACCTGTCCACTTGGCACTATTTTTGAAATTGAAAGGAGACATGACATGCTGATCAACAAAAGAATCATTTAAACTGACTCACCTATAGTTGCCACTTCCATACTGCCAAGCATTTTCTTCACGTGCAGACTCAAACAGCCCCATCTGCTTGGGCGTGGCAGCTATGGTTTGACAATACATGGCTTCAAACACTGCAATTACATCCTCGTCACACTCCTTTCTTTCCAACCACTCCTGAATACTCATGTCTCCAAGTGGAGCCCTATAATAAAAATATGGTTCAACAATTGAATAGACCATTCTACAGTAACTTCTGTGACATGTATCCTAGCCTCTGCATGGAAGCGAGGTTTGGGTTGGCCTTGAGATGATAGAGATTAGTAATTAGTTAGCATAATAACAGGTTAATTTACATTTGAAAAGTAACACGGTTTGCATCACAACAAAGCCAACTCTTGCCTCATTTCTGTTCATTTAAGGCCTGACCACTAAACATAGAACTGTGAAATGTGGCCCGGTGTGTGTGTGGGGGTGGGTGGGGGGGGGGGGGATACTCTCTTATATGGACTATAGAGGTATGCGCAGCCCCAAAGTATATGTTTTTTAGATGTTTTGGCCAGAAATAGGGTATCAATTTTGGCCATTTGGTCTCAAACAAAGTATTGTTTTTGCACTCTAATCTTGAATTGGGTGCAGTTTTTTAGAAGAAGCTACTTTTTCACCACCGACAAGACCATCAACAGCCCTTCCCAATACCTTTAACATCGGTCTGAACTAAGGAACTAATTATAAGGCAGGCTTAAAACAGGGTATTGATTTAAGGGCCAGTCTTAAATAGGGTATCAAATTTTTGGTCGGTCAGGTCATATATAGGGTAGGGAAAATCTCAGATTATGGTCTTCAATAGGGCAAGGGTTTTGGGTAGTGGCCCGAACACCTCCAGCCACACCTATTTTCCCACATTCACAATATTTCAATCTCTTTCATTACATTAGGAACTGAACTTCAATTCAAAAAGAAAAATATCGGAAAAACATTATACAAAAAATTGCTGTTTATATAGCATATACATTGTTGTTGTCAAATGGTTTTCGGAGCCTGGAGATAACACACGCATAATCATGTTAAAACAATATGAATTTATCCACTAGATTTCCACCAGTGAATTAAAATGAATTGATGGAAACCAAATCTGATTATTATTGCCTGATAACCAGACAACAATTTGAACTAACTGACAGAGATTCAATATTTAGTTTTGGCTGGCAAGGTGTCAGCAGATTAAAATGAAAAAAAAAAAAAAATGAAACAAATTAATGACTTCTGCAAAATTTAAAAACAACATTAAATTGATTGACTTGATTTATACTTATCTAACTTTTCTACTACAAAAAGGCAGATTTAAACCAACTAGCGATTTTCATAGAGTACTTCATTGTCTTGAACTTAGGACATTCACACTAGTTGTTACTATGCATCCTTTCTGTGCATGAAATTCATGTTGCAATGTCAAGCCCCCATACTTCATGATAAGTTTAAAAAAAATCTATCTGTGAGAACATATTGGATGCAAACGTCCTTAATTATTTAATTAATAAATTCATTACTTCCCAACTCACTTTAAATAACTATTCACAGTGCTCTGTCTGCAATGCATTTCTTGAGTTTCTTCTAATTTTGTGACTCCAGAATTCTTTATAGATACTGAATCTGGTTGAGTTTTGTGATCCTCAGCACTTTTTAAACCACTGTCGTAAAAGTTTGCCTCTTGGTCTGTCTCGTGAGAATTTTCCGCACTTTGAAGATGGTCATTTCTAGATCTCTTCTGCCAAAAGAATATGATATCATCCCAAGCCTTCCAAGCTTTCTGAATATCCGGATGACTACTTAACAATGGATGTAATTTGCCTTTGTAGTAGAACATGTATTCATTCTCAAGTCCTTCACACTTATAGCACTGTAAATTGAGGAAAATAAGAACGTTTTTGTATGTTGAAGAGTCTGTCAGTGTTTGGACAATGTCCGAGAGAGAGATCTGAGAGCTGGATTGTTTGTTATTTAAAACTGTACAAAATCTAATTAGCCTCGAAGTATTCAGACTGTGGAGAGGGTAAGTTTCTAAAGAAACTGTGGTGCTGCGTCGGTGGGGAATTTAACACCATAATTTGGTTTTATCAACTGGGTTGATAATGTGAACTGGCCACCATAAAGAGATTCGAAAGCTGACATTTTGAGCTTAGCCCTTCATCAGAACGAATCCGATGAACAGTATTCAGACTGTGTTTGTCTGCTGATTTTTCCTTTGGTGTCTCCACGCAGGATACAGCTAATCAAAGACACCACTAGCCCAAAGAGGGGGGGGGGGGGTACTCCCATATAAAAAGGATAGGGGTGCTCATTGTACCTTTAGGGTGTTCATCCTCAAAAGGTTCACAGTGGGAGGTTGTGCAGCACCTTTTAGGGTACTGAGCTGGAAAAAAATGTGACAGGAAAAGTGTTGTTTTAGAATTGGTTCCTCTTAGGGGTAAAAAATTTCAAGCCACGCCCACAAAACAGGATCTTGGTACCTCTTAAGGGTTTTTTTCAAAATTTCCAATGAGCAGCCCGTCCTTTTCATATAAGATTACTGCTGGGACAACTAGCCTGTGAACAGGCTCCTGATAGGAGCATAGGGGGAAAAGAAATAGATGAGTGCAGTGAACCGAGCATGGTCTGGGGTGAGCGGTCGGCTCTTTATGTACATATAAACCATGTAAACTCGCATTCTTTTAAATAGACCTGAAGAAGACTTGTGTTGGCCAGCCGAAACACTGTTTGGCTGACCTTTGCAGTATTTGTTATAGTTCCTTATGTTTTGGTAACTATGGTCAAGATCTACCTTGATCCAACATAGTGCAAGTGCTGATCATACACGGTTTTTACAGTTGTTTTACACTGTACACCCCGATCAGGAGCCTGTTCACGGGCTAAGACAGTACCTAAATGTGGAAAATTCAAGCTTTGGAATTTGGCATTTTGGCATTGGCAAATATCTCATGTTTCTTGGGTAGTGGACGAATTGAATACAGAGAATGCTAAACTAAATAAACAATCAGGGTTAATTAAATCTGAGACTTACTGGTTGAACAACCCAACCATTTTCCTTTGCAGTCCTGTTTATGATGCTGTCTGAACCATGAATAAACTCGCCACCAAGATCAATAGGAGCAAATCCTTTGAATGGCTGAACCTGCTTCACTCTGCCTCCTACAGAGTGACAACACAACAAAAAATGACATAAATCTTTTTACTGCATCATTTACAACTTCTTTCCCCGGGGGGGATGGTTTAACAAAGGTGATGCCTTATTACCTTTACAAACTTAATAATGATGACGGCAATGTTCATGATGATGATGATGATGATGATGATGGTAATGGTGACGGTGTCGGAGACAGTGATGACCCTGATAATGATGTGTAGTTATGTTGGCCTGAGCATTTCAAAGATAAAAGAATGAGAAATCTCTCTTTACCTAGGTAATCAGCAGCCTCAAACAACATGACATCAAACCCAGCCTCTGACAGTGAAGATGCTGCTGCCAAGCCAGCCATTCCTCCACCAACAACGGCAACTTGGGTATCATGGGAATGCCCTGCTTTCCATGAAAAGATCAACATTATTGCAAAGGTAAGAGCTTTAAGCAATGCTTAAGCTTCAACCTTACAGATTGAATTTTATCCCATGAAAGTAACTCTGACTAGGTCTGGCAACTGTGTGAAGTATTATTTATAGTGGTTCAACCTGTTGGAATCTGTACAAGAGGTGCAGATCAGATTATTTGAGTCTAGGGTCCTCATGTTGAGTTTTTCAGCAATTTAGTCAGTTCATTCTCACAGTTGGCATCTCATCAAACAAGAGTATAATTGGGTTGTGGTTTACTTTTATGGCCATTTTAGATAGTGCAACTTAAATTTGTTGCAGCTAGCATGTATTTGAACCAGTTTAAATCCTTTTGAATAAGAAAAAATGTATTTGAATCAGTTGTAACAAATTCTAGAACATTTTCTGTGTTTTACATTTATAACCTACATCCTACTTACTATTAATACAAAATTGAAATGATAAATGTAAGGCAGGAATTTGAGACAATTTTTTTTTTGAAATCTTCATGGAACAATATTATTTTAGTGAAGAAAGTGGCATGACTTGTACATGTGGCGTTTAGCATGACATGAGAAATTCAACCTACAAAAATTGAATGGGACTAGCAGTAATCCTAGTCATGTCATGCTATGCAGAAACTGGCAGAGTTAAATGCATTTACAATAATGGGCTCATGGCCTCTCCAATCCTTTACATGTAGGTCGTTGGAACAGCCAGATATATCGACCCTAGGTTTACTTATTACTCACGGTCAAGAGTAATTGGCAATGCCCTGGGTCACTAGTATTGAGTCACTCTGACAAAATACAAATCTAATTAAATAAACCTGTACAAGAGAACAGAAAACAGATTTAACGCACCATGCAAAGGAGATGATGAAATCCCATCAACCAAACTTGTACTCATTGTGGTCTTCTCAGTGCTTTGACCTCACTTGTAACTTTATAATATAATAAGGTCTAATTAATCAGATCTTATTCTGACTTGAAATTTGCAGTAACACAAGGATTCACACACATTGGGATCTGTTTTCTTATACTCCCTGGATAGGAAAATAACTTATCAGTTTATAAATTCAGTGGATTTTTTTACCATTAATTACCGTAAAAACTCGTGTATAAGCCGCACTCGTATATAAGCCGCACCCCCAACTTTCGAGCTTGATTTTGAAAAAAAGAAAACTCTTTAAAAAGCGCTGAGCAAAAGAAAGTGATTACTTGTACATTGTAAGCTTGGTCAAATCTGATGCTGTGTATTTGCTGCGAGCTAAATAACTCTTGAAATACCTTTTACAAGCTATTCTTCAACGGAATTTCTGATATCCTCCTAAAGAGAGGCTCTTTTGACAAGATGTTGCCTTCATTGCTAAAGGCGATAGTGGAAAACGATGAAATTCAAACGGAAATCCGAGCAAAACAATCTCTGACCGATCGATGCAAAATGTTGCTTAGTAACCACGCAGTCATTTAAAGAGAGAGTCTGGACACAAGAGAAATACACACGCAATATATGAGCATATTATCGAAAATTTGAATATAAAGTTCCTTGAGAATCAATTTTCATGCCAAAAAACAGGTTTATTTACAGCCACAAGCATGCGGCTTGGTTAGGTCACTTAGCAACGCCTCACAGATGCACTCTACTTTGATTGGCTAGCTAAAAACCGATAAGAAGTCTGGGCCGAGTCACGTAGATCGATCGAATTGAACGATCGAACGAACGATAAACAACATGGAAAAGTTCCATTTCACATCAGCTGTGCGTGGATACCATGTTTATAAACATGTATGGAAGCCTTCAATTGGTGAAAAACTTGTTGCTCGACGCGAGTTTAACAATCCTATGGATAAACACGCGGTGCAAGTTGTGAAGAACACCGAAACAGTCGGTCATTTGCCCCGTGAGTTCTCACGAATAGCGTGGTATTTTCTTGCACATGGCGGAGAGATCAGTATTGAAGTGATCGGTCGCAGAAGGCATTGTAAGCAGCTTTGTGGAGGAATGGAGATTCCATGCCAGTTAGAGTTTAGCTGCACAAAGGAAGTACAAATGAATCGCTTGAAAGAACTACTCGCGAAGAAGATTCAGGTTTAAAACCTGAAGAGACAAAGGCTCCTTTAGGAGCCACCACTTCTATCAAAAGCAATGATCAACAACAGCAACAGGTTTCAAAATGTTGAATGTTTATTTACTTACGTTTTTAAGTACTATATCTGACCACTAACTAGGCAATTAGCCCCCTCTGGAAGCAATGGTCTCGTATATAAGCCGCACCCGCCATTTTGAGCCCAAAATTTCAGCAAAAAGGTGCGGCTTATACACGAGTTTTTACGGTATTTATTGGCAGGGACAATTCGTTAAATGACGATTGCCAAATGCACTTTATGTTGGTGGCCCGGGTTTGTGGTTAGTATTAGTCACATTTGGTACATATGACCAAGTATATTTTGATGTGCATGCAGGGCAAGACAAAATACAAAGAATCGGTAAAAATGAACACACTTTTAGGTGCTACCCTCTGCAAATAAAGCGCTTACTAACTAACTTACTAGCAGTTAGCTTTTATTTGTTGGAAAAGGCAAATACTATACAAGACAATGCTGTCCCTTCTATTCTAAGAAATAAAATGTTAACAACAAGCAAACATGAGTGCTAACCATAGCCTAACATAATTTAATCACCAAACTTCCCTACCCCACCCCACCCCACCCCATGGACCCACCCTACCCCACCCTACGCACTAAATATTATGGTCCCACAATCCTGCATACCCCTCTCTTCACCGCCCCCAGGGGTTGAAATAAAGATAAATTTGAATGAATTGATACCACGTTAATGTGGTATGCTTTTATCGCATATTACGTACAGTAAAATTGGTTGCTTATTGTCTATAAATGCACACCTCTTCAGTTGGCCTTTGGATGATTATTCGGCACCTGCATCTGCTAGCTGGTAGATTTTCTGGATAAAAATTTCCATTGCCCCTCAAATAATAAAAAACTTGATTTCCATAGCTTTGCCAGCCAAGCTTCATTCCTTGGCAAGGAGAAGTTCTTCCAGATTTTACGAGCTTAGATGAATATGCAATCAGACAATATCCAGGCAGCAGTTTTCTGTCATCTGCACATGTACTGCCCAGTCCCTCACGACAAACGTCACCTTCGTGGCAGTGTTTTCATCTCGAACTTTCCCGGGGAAGATATTGTTGAGAATTTTTTCCAGTTTGAAACGTTATTTAGTTCCTCTTTGAAATTATAAGCCAAGTATTATGTCTATACGTAGAGCAAGTCACGCAGGAAGCTGGTATACTTCTGATGGTGGGAGGACTCTTAACCAAATACTTCTTTTTTTGAAGATGAACTTTTTGGTATAAGCAGTAGTGCCGGTGTTTTTAAACTCTTTTGTTGTGTTTCTTTCCCATCATCAAAATGTAGCACGAAAACTAAACGCGAAGCTAGAAGAGTGGTTATCTAAAGTTGAACCAACATGTCGACCAGCGAAAGCTATCATAGCACCGTAAGTAAGTTTGTTTGAAAAAAAATCCCGATCCCTTTTTATCGAGGGAATACAGAAGCTTTTATGTATAAACAGCAATGTTTTCTTTCTTTATGAAGGCATGCCGGTTACACTTACTGTGGTTCGTGCGGAGCCCATGCTTACAAACAGATCGATCCAAGTAAAATGTGAGTAGGTGCTCTATTTTTGTTACAACCTAATAACAGGAGATGGACTTGGTTTCAGAGAATCGTTTTATGGAAGTTTTAGAAGAAAGCCTGAATCATAGTCAAATTATAAATAGCTGTTCCACTGGAAACCATGTTGTATTGTCAGTAGGACTTTTAGTTCCTAAACTGTTTTGAGGAGGAAGTTAATTTCAAAGCTTTTCAGTTTTATTCTTGAGATTTGATTTGCTTTTTTCCTTACACCTGCATAATGTTTACTAGTTCAGACTATTTGGTGATAGATGACTACATGTACATATATCTTTTTAACAATATAATAAATTTTAGAGTGTAATACCACTGTTTAAAGTCCATAAAATCTTTTGCTTACACACGATTGGTCGAAACGTATCATGGCACTGAATAAATTACCCCAGCTAAAACAAGGGAATATCCGACTGATATTTCCCAACTTTCAAAACAGCATGTCTTGCTAAAAATTTGAAGGATAATAAACACAATAGCCTGAATTTGGTACAAGAATATGCTTGGATATCTGTCCTTGGACATAATATCTGTTCCTCAAAGCTTGCAATTTTCTTTGAGCTATGCTCTCAGAAATGGTATGCTTCTCGGAGCAGAAAATGTCGAAAATTTGAAATAAGAGCTCTGGGCAATAATTCGAGGATTTACAATATGCTTGTTAACCATGCAGAGAGGTAAATATTGGTCTTATGTCTTGAGGTCAAGTTTCACACAGATTACACACAAATGTTGATCACATTTGAAAAGTAGTCATTGCTTGTTTTTGTCAGAGCTTTGAAATTTAAAGGTGCTGTGCTGTCTTTTGTCAGAACAGACAGAGTACAAAACTCATGGAAACTTGAACTGAAAATTAAAAAAAGAGCTGACGTGGTTAAGAAACCCCATTACAACTCCACAAAAATTTACAAAAAAAATAGAACCTCGCCATTTCTTTCTCCTTGACCCAACTGCCATGGTAATAAATTGATTGTAATAAATGTTGTTTGCTAGAAAGTAAATTCCCCACACATTCTTAATAATAGTTCTGATGTAGACCTGTGATAACATATGTTACAGGGAATTGTTATTAAAGCAAAGAGTGTTTATAACAGAATAGGACAAACTGAGTTTGAATTACTTTTATTATTTTGTATTCATAATTATTGATGCCTACATTTCCACCTGTTATGACATGGCTATTTTCATTGTATTCAATTCCAAGTAGCAGGTACAATTTTATGTCACCCCAAGCAAAATTGTTTGATAGCATTTCTTGTTCATATTAAAGATCTTATTATGTACATGAATCATCAAAACTACATGTAGGTAAAACATTCTTAACTACCACTGTCCTTCAAATTTATGAGGTACATCATCTTTTATTTAAACACATGTATGTATAATGTACTGTTATTTATTTAATCAATACCCTGAGTCTTTCCTTTGTTAGCCTAATTCAGTCATCTGGTAAGACTTAGATTAGTTTGTAGCGCTTAAGGTGGGTTGCAACAGCTTCAATCTTCATTCATGAATCAATTTACTATAACCACTCTTTTTCTGTTGATGCTGTTATTTTTACTTTTTTAAATAGTTATTTTTACCTATCATTAATATTTTTTTGTTTTCTACAGTCAGTGTGATGTCTTAAGATTTTTACCGAGTTAACTTGTGTAGATGTGTGTACAGCTAATAATTACTGAGTAAAGATATTGTTTCCCAACTCTGTGGTAGACATAATAAGAAGCAAGATACTGAAGCAGAGTTGATGTTTTAGTGATCACAAGCTGTTGATGTTTTTATTGGGAGGGCTCCTTTTTATCTTGCAAAGCAGTACAAGATACTATTATAGCATGAACTTCTTAAAATTATGTTACTAGTTTTTTGACACTTACATGTAGTCAGTCTCTCGCATTTTATCTAAATGGTCGATGCACTTAATTGTAGCTAAGTGCATTAACCACTATAAACATTCTAATCAACATTTATTTTATTAACAACATCAGTGGCTCAGTTTTTCTTGATAAATTGTTTTCCTGTAATGTGCCTCTCACCTTAACAGATATTTAGGGAGCTCTACATTTGATACCCAAAGCTGTAGATGACTTTCAGCAAGTGCTTATCTCAGCTCACCCATTCTCCCCCTAACCATTACATTCAGAATAGCCTGCAGTGCAGGCGTATTTTGGCGAGTGAGCACATTTTGATTAAGTGAGATTCAAACTTAGAAGAGGCTTGGGGAGAGACAGAAAGGCATCCAGGGAAGTAACTGTACACTGATAACTCGTGAACACAGAGACAACGCCTGTACTACAGGCTACCTTCAGAACCACACCACTACTAGGTTTAGTAAATGCACTCCATTCACCTACTCGTCTGATTACCTAGTTCTACAGAGATCCAACTTGAGTGTTCCTGGTTGGTTATTGGTCAGTCTTGAATTTTGCCATTCAATAGTCAATCCAAGAAAGTACCCACAGTTGATTTCAATGGAGTTTTAGGATAAATTTACTTGCGCTCTATCATAATACCGTTCTTTGATTGGCTATGCTACTCACTATCTATTCTGAGTAGCCTAGCAGTGTGCAGTTGTTAACAAAATGGCAGCCGCTTCAATGCATTTTTAAAGTGTCTGTGAAGAAGATTCTGATAAAGTTTTGAACCACTAGTAGATAATTTATACTAAATAAATCAATTGGATTATTTTGCTCTCGATTTCTTTTGTTGACTCAGACTTTGCCCTTGTCAACCACTGTGTGATACAAATTTTGAGTTCATAAGCTCATATAACAGTGTGAAATTTTCTGGGTTGAATCTCAGTTGTCTCTTTGGAATGTGTAGAAACAGACAACTATTTGTTAATTACCATTAACAAACTCTTTTCTCGAATGTAGTAACGAGGGTTCAATTTGTGTTTTTACAGAAAGCGGATATTTATCCTTGGACCGTCTCATCACATGTACCTGCCTGGCTGTGCAATAACCAGTTTAACACAGTATCAAACTCCGTTGTACAATCTTTCCGTAGACACTGAAGGTGAGCACAAATCCTTTAAAGCCTGCTGGTGCCTGGGGTGTTTGTGATCATGAATGTAGCCACTGACAAGATGCAAATTTCTTTTTTCAGTCAATAATGAATTGTATGCTACTGGAGAATTTGAGAAGCTTGATGAGGCTGATGACGAGAAGGAACACAGTATAGAACTTCATTTGCCATACATTGCAAAAGTAATGGAGAGGTAAGACTGATCCTTTTTTACAGATGAAAAATAAAGCCTCATTCAGTGGAGTAGCAATGTTGTTACATTATATTTTTGCCAATGTGTAGTTCCCAGTGGGATGGCCAAGACTCCCATATGAAAAGGTCAGGTGTCGGAATGCTCGTCTTCTTGCTTGGGGATATCAATTAACGATTCAGATTTCACTTAGGGTGTTCATAAAGAAATGCCAGTATTTTTAGCTGTCAAATAAACATATCTTTTAGGGTGCACACAAAGAAATAATAATGAAAGAAACACGCTTATTTCTGTATTTAGACTTGATTTCTGCCAATCTCTCGAGTCCAGTCTACTGGCCCAGGCCTCTGTCCTGAACAACGGCTGGTAATCAAGCCTATTGCGTTTTAAGTGTTATCTTTCACAGGTCAGATAAAGCCTGAGCCACGCCCAGATTGGTCTCCTTTAGGGGTTTAATTTAAATTTCCCGGTAGGCATCCCCAATCTTTTCTTGTGGGAGTCCTTTCCCAAGGGTTTAGTGATTACTTCCGTGTACTAAACCTTAATTTTCTGTGTACTGTTAAGACAACACATCTCTCTATCTCAGAATCAGAATAATAAATTATAATAATCACTTGTTTTCTGCATTAATGTATGCTACTTTCTTGTCTTACTACAGTAAAAAGGATCAGTTTAAGATTGTTCCAATCCTGGTAGGTGGATTAAAGTCTGAGGGTGAAGCAAAGTTTGGCAGGATTCTAAGCAAATATCTGATCAAACCCGAGAATTTTTTTGTTATCTCTTCAGATTTTTGTCACTGGGGTAAGTATGAAGTCAAGCACGTGATCTATAAATTTCTGAAAGTTGGATTAAGAGTTGGAAATGATAAAAGAAAATAGTGCCTTGAGGAAATGTTGAATGAACGAACAAACAAATGACTGAGAAAGAAACTGATTAAGTCAGAAAATATGGTAAAAATTAAAACAATTTTATATTATTGTACTTGGTCTGTGCACGAGACCTCAGTCAGGATTCTCCCATACCCTACCCCAATTGTTTAATGAGAGCTACCATAATGATTCAATTTAGTACCAGGGGTACTGATTTACCTTTGGTAGCTCAAGGTAGGGCTCACCTATTGGAGGGAAGGGGGTGTGCTTTTTTCTTTTTGAACATATACAATACTTATTAATGAAAAACAACAATACTGATACTTAATTAACACTTGAAAGAACTATACCAAGAGGAGCTCTCTGACTGATAGTCATAACATTCTGATGGGAAAGCAGAATTAATTATTCATTTCCCCTAACTACATGTAGTCTATTCTTTGTCAATGTTTTAAATGCCATTCGCTCATTGGGATGGGGTGAAATTATCTCTGGTCTGATGTCAACATGCATATATATATATAAAGGCTATTGAACTGAGATGGTAAAATCAACTAAGATAAACAAAATATCAATCAACTAAGATGTTCTTTTTCAGGAAAACGATTTAACTACTCATTTTATGACAGAAGTTGTGGCCCTATTTTTCAATACATTGAAGCTCTAGATAGGAAAGTAAGTAATAAATGTGGTATTTATAATATGAACCTTTAGATCAAGGTTCAAGTGGATACTAAGTCAGCTTAAAATCGAACAAAATTGGGCACATGCATGAAGCCTGTAACAGAGCTTTGAACCATGCAATGGAGAATGAAGAATGAAGAAAATAACTTTAGTTAGTAGTTTATAATTTGTTGTACTTACACCCCTTGTTTAAAAGATTTCTAGTCTTTTACCACATGTTCAAAATTTAAATTGAGCCCCAACTTCCAATGTTCCATAGGTTATGTATGTCTTGAATTTAGTGGGTTTCTTTTTTTCTTGATTGATTTTTTTCTTGATTTCTTGATGCGTTTCATTTCATTTTCTCCTATCTTGAGCATGGGAGGAGGGGGCACTCCCATATAAAAAGAACAGGGGGGGCTCGTCAGAAATTTTGAAAAGAACCCCTAAGAGGTACTAAGATCCTGTTTTGTGGGTGTGGCTTGAACTTTTTTTCACCACTAAGAGGTACCAATTCTAAAACAACAAATTATCTCCTGCCATAGTTTTTTTTTTGGCTCAACACCCTAATAGGTACTGCAAAAGCTCCCACTGTGAACCTTTTGATGCTGCACACTGTGAGAGGTACCAAAACTGCTTTTTTTTAACCCCTAAAAGGTACGATGAGCCCCCCCCCACCCCCCCATACCTTTTTACATTGTATATGAGAGTCCCCCCTTGGATCTCAAGTTCGGTTATTTCTAAGTTCACTCATTTGATATAAACTTTTCAACATTGTGACTACACATGTATGTTACCACGGTAACAAGGTACTCATTAGTTATGGATGCCATCAGTTTGTAACTGTTTTCTTGCTGTCAATTCATAGGGAATGGAAGCTATAGAAAAACTAGACCCCAAATATTTTAAAGAGTATATAGATAAATACCACAACACAATATGTGGTAGACATCCTATTGGTGTTTTACTCCACGTAAGTAACTACACAGAGTTGACTCCCAGTAACTTGAACTCTCGGCAACTCAAATCTTATCCTGACTGGAACCAAAGCTGATTTCTCCTGGATTTAGTTCCAAGGCTGTGGTTTAAAAGAAATTTTGAGCAGCCTAAAGGTTCCTGTTCATGCAGTGCTCACTTAATCTAAATTTAAGTAAGTTTTTCCAGTCACCCAAACGTAAAAGTTAGTTGCCCGTGGCACCTGGGTGCCTCTAGAGTGTAGCCCTGGATCCATACATTTACTGCAATTTTACCCTCAGTAAAATGAACCCCTCAATTACTTGAAAATCCTGCTACTCACTTCAGGTCACTTTCTCTAGAATTTTAGACTGGCTTAGTTACTCAAACCCCTTTGTCAAAGTGCAACTAGTCAATACATAGATCAGACCAGTAAAGGTCAGAAAATTTAATTTGAAACAAATTGAGCACTGAGTGATTCTTTCCTGCTTTGCATTTTTTTTGTTTTATTTCCTCGTTATTGGAGGTCCATTGTTTTGTTTTGTTAGCAAAATGTTGTTAATTTTTTGCTCTCTCTTTGTAAATTATGAAACTTATAAACACATTGTTTGAACAGAAATTGATAAAGGAAAATGTAACCCTGTTTTTTCTTCCTTATTTTTGGTCATTTTTTCCCATCCCCTCTAATGTGAACTCCTAATAACTTGAACCTTTTATGATTTTCCTTGACAGTTCAAGTTACCAGAAGTCAACTGTATTTAATTTCTTTAAATGTGAAGTGTGCTTTTCCATTGTGTTTTAAGTAATATATCAAACACAAAAGACCATGTTTTACCACATTTCCAAACACTGAGACGAGAGTTTTTTGACGAACTTTGAGGTGTTTGGAAATGTAGTCAAACACTGTCTTAAGTGATCTATCTTCTGTGAAGGAGAACTAAAATTAAGGAGAAAAGGGAGAAATAAAATTGTAAAAATCTATGCTAAGTAAGATCAGATATCCAAACACTATCACAGTCATGATTTCCTTTCAATAGGCCATTTCCGAGTTGCCTTTCATGGTCTCTGTGTCAAAAGGAGTCTTCATGTGAAACCATTCATATGAAAATGAGTTCTGCCTACTGGTTCATTTTCATGTAAATCAAAGTAGTAATGAGTAATTAGTAATGAGTTTGAGCAAATATTATAAAAAAAAACACTACTGTTTGCCAATAGTACTGACTTGCCAGCCACATTAAAAAATTGTCTCTTTTTTCTTTTTATTACAGGCAGTTGAGGTCATGCGACAGATGAATGGCGTAACCCATCCATGGACATTAGAATTTATTCACTACTCTCAGTCCAATGAATGTCGTCACGCTGGTGACAGCTCTGTCAGCTATGCTGCTGGTGTGCTGCATCAAAAAGCACAGTGATGTTCAACCTCTGCTTTCTTTGTATATATAACTGCTTTTTCATGTTTTTTCTCAGTGCTGGGAAACTTCTTACTTCAATTTCCATGCTTGTTTGGTTTTCGTAACTTCCCAGTGAAGTTTTGAGTCTCGGATTTTTATTTAAATATTAAGCTTGAGTTAAAATGCTGGTTAACTAGTGTTAGAACATTGTTAGAATTAGAACAACAACTTTGAGTAATAGAAGCAGAGGGTCTGAGTTAAAATGTCAAGGTTTTAGGCTCAACAGCAGGTTGTCTGATTATTTTAATTAGCACTCCTGATAACCTGATTTAACTCATTAAGCACCCAGGCAGAAGATAGAAGTCTTAATAATTATTGCATGATGGGTCAAAAGTATGTTAATTAAATGTATAAGGGTACAAGGTTCAAAGCCTTCCAGGAACACCACATGAATTGGTGCTCAATGATGACTGTTGTTTCCACAATCCATCTGCAACTTGTGGGCAGGAGTCATCTTTGCAGTCAGCGGTGAAACCAGAGTATATTTTTCTGGGCGGATTCTCAGTTGTTGAGTAAGAATTGAACCTGTGTGGAGAGTAATTAACGTAATTATACACCTCACTCTCTAAATGTTAATACAAAAGTGCTGATTTGTGCTGTCTGCAGAATCCAGTGTTTGTGGCACTCCTTGGAGGTAACAGCTTGATAAATATTTAAATAAATTTTTCATTCACAAAATGAAACTTACCAGCAGTTGTAAAATGAAAATGATCTCTATTACTGTAAGACTACTTGAACTGGGCCACCTGGCCACCTAGAAGAAAACAAACCAATCAAAACATAAACTGAGAACAATGGACTGGTACCTTTTCACAATGGCAAGTAATGGTCTGTTTGACGTGAAAACATAAACACTATCAACTCCTCTGCGTTATATGCTTTCTTAAAGATTCACTCCTTGATGGCAAATTATCATAATTATAAATCTTGCTCCAAAAATTTAGCTTGAAAACTCATTTTGCAACAATTGAACTGATTTCCCGTTAAACAGTGTACAAAATTTAGGATCAAAAGTAACAAATAAACAAATGGCAAAGTTTCCCGAGAGGTTTGCACCACCTCCCACTTTGTTGGGTTTTCAATTTTGTTAAGATCTATTGTTTGGTTTATTTGAGAAGAAGATTGTAATCCTTTTTTCTCAAGTAACATTCTGATTGGTTGACTCTTTTCCAAGTGGCCCAGCTCAAGTAGTAACTCTGTAATACTCTCGCTTCACATGTTTATTTTGTTCGGCACAGGAGACTTAACCTAAAAGAAAGAATCTGCCAGCTTTAAATGCATTATAATATATTTAAATACAATAATATCATTGAGTTTGTGGTTAGTGTTTCCTGTGCACTAAAGTTCTTGTTCTTTGAATTGTCTTTCAAGATCTCCCATTTTCTTGCCATTTGGTGATGGTTACTATAAGAGCATAGGTTGTTAAGAAATGCAATTATGGGAAACAAAAAGAAATATTTTCTTGAAATTATGTTAACTTATATTGAAGAAATTTTGGTGGTTTGTTCAAGTAGCATGGTATTTTTGTTATTGGAATATTTGCAACTGAAAATACTGTTGGCCTTGTACAGGCAGTTGTGCACATTTCCATCTGCTATTTTGCTGAAAAAGGATGTCTTGAATTTTATGCACATGAAAATAAAGTGCTATCTAGCCATCTTTTGTTTTCTTTTGTTATTTTAACGGACTTAAAACTTTCTGGGAAACTTCATCGTCATCGTGTTTTATTTGTCACACCACCGATAAAACATATACAAGATAAAAAAAGGTTGAGCTACAAAATACCACTAGGCTTATAAGGGTGCGCACGTAGCCACCTCAGTTGTCAATACCAGTGTATGGTGTAAATGTTAACTTTTGTGTGCAGCATGACCAATCCAGCATTATTTTATTAAAAATATAGTCCCTTTTTTCTTAAAGCTGGAAAAGCTTGTTGAACTAGTGGATACTGGTAGAGAATTCCAAACTTAACATTCTTTTGGTGTAGTGGTTACAACATTGCAGGAGCCGACTTCCACCCTTTGAATTGGCATATGAAAACTGATAAAAATGAAATGTTGTGTATGGCATGACATGTAATACCCCCCTCCCGACATGGGCTTACTTAGATTAACGATCCTAAAGTAAGATGGTTTTGGTATTTCCTAGAGAGCTCAGCCTGAAAAGGTCCACAACAGGACCTTTTGCAGGACCTTCTAGGGTATTGAGCCAAAAGAAAATATGACGAGATGTTTTGTTTTAGAAATGAATTGGCATCTCTGCGGGTGAAAAATATTTAAGTCACACCTACAAAAAAGGATATTGGAACCTCATAGGGGTTCTTTTCAAGATTTTTGATGAGCATCCTCATCCTTATCATGTGAGAGTTTACCCGGAGCAAATTCTTTTGATTAAGAGTCCTATCCTACAGAACTTGTTTCACAAGTGCTTAGAGGCTTGTTCTGCTGATTTCCAATAAAAGTGTTAAAGGTGCAAGCTTCTAAAGGGCTCTGAGACCCATTCTCCTCCAGAAAATGCTCTGGATTTGAACTTCTCAAGTCCCCTTTCTTGGGTTTCAGAGTCATTCTGACAACTCTAACCAATTTCCGTAAACTGCAGACTGCCAGGGACAGGCTTGTACACAATAGCTTCAACCTGCCTAACGATCTTTATTCTCAACACATCGTTGAGAGGACTTACATAAGAGGTTTAGTGATACATGCAAGCAGCATCACAAGACAGTACTAGCACTTGTAGACATGACATACTCACACATTTTTATTGAACATAGCTCTATAATTACAACAAAAAGGAGAATATTCTTTTGCTTGCATATAATTAATTACATGTCTGCACTGAAACTACTGTTCAGCACACCTTGAATGCAAATACAATGCCAGAAAGACCCATTTTAGGAGATGCAAAACATAGCATTCACTGGCATTATTGTTATTGTTTATTTCTGGAAAAATGGAGAGGGTAAAACGGAAAATTGATCACAATGTCACCACTTGCCAGGATATTCCTCTGCACAGAAGGATGTTCCCAACTGATGTTTTCTTGGCTTGTTCTGCCTTTCCTAAAATGGCTATTCAGTCAAGAGAACAGGTACTGTCTCTGCAAATTGAGTGAGCCCATAGCTATCATTTGTTGAAGTTGCCTGGCAACAACACATGTTCATCAATCCCTAGCAACACATTTTGTTAAATCAGCATTCCTTCCATCAATCTCCTTTGTAGTTGCTATGGATTAGTTTCCAAGGATCATATGACAAGCCAAAACAGCGGCTTCAACGAAGACAGCCAAGTGGCTCAATCAACATAAACATTCTAAAAACTAAAGCTGGATCTATTGTCTTCGATTGGAGATTATAAGTGAAGTTTAAAATCTTTGGGCAGTTTCCATGAGCATTTTCACCAAAAATAGTACTTGCTTCTTGACATCTTACTGGCTACTTTCAAAGTAAGTCTATGTTGTTTAACAAACCTTGATTTCAAAACAATAATTATAATAATTTCTCATCACTGGTGCAAACCCAACCATCAAATCTAAATGTGAAAATGGTTATTGAACAAAACATGTGTGAATTCAGCCTCATGGCCAGATGTTGTTTGGCTATAAGGTTTTCAACAATTTCCGAAAAGGTTTTAAGAATAGAAACTCTGCATAAGACAGCATGTTCCTAAGAATTACAAAATGTTCTGAATGATTTTTCTTTTTGTTTAACAAGTGAACTCCATATAAAACTATGCCCTTACCCTTACGGTTACTCTTAAGTGTAAATTGTCACCAAAGATCACTGACTGCCATGCTCTTAGATTAAAGTATTACTATGAATAAAGTTGAAATTAAATTTGTTATTTTTTGCGAAGTGTGGTTTTAATCAACAATCTCTCAATTCAACAATAGTTTATTTTTAATTTGCAATACAGCAAATTCTATTGAACACACTAAAACAGTGTCATCAATTTAACATACAATGCTTTGGTACCAGTTTACTCTTTCGAAAATCTAACTGCTACATTTAAATTTAAAAAAAAAAAAAGAAAGTAGATATCAGAGGAGTGATTAGTAAAGGGAAAGATATTAAGTCTACAATTCGCTGTCTAATATATGTTGCACCATTTTGTCAAGATGTAGGATAGAAGTGACCGTCAACATTTCAATCATTGGAAACTCCCAGTTATATCCCTTCCCAGAAGAAAGTCTGTGTTATTTTGAAACTTGGAAAGATGTATAAAATGGGAGTCCTTAATATCATTTTTTGCTGGTTGGAGTATTAAGTAACTAAAACCAAATGGTTTGTAGTCCAGTGTCTTTGATTAGTTACTAACAACATCCACCGCCGCTTGGCTTAACTGGCGTACTAGAATTGATTTTGACGTTACTAGTTCCAGGTTGAGCCGGCGCTGGTCCCATACGATTCTTTATTTCTGCTGCCATTGTCATAAAAGCTTGCTCCACATTTGTGGCATTCTTGGCACTTGTTTCCAAGAATGGTATTCCCAGGGAGTCTGCATATTCCTACAGAGAGAAATGTACAGTATTGCTTTGAGAATTGATTTTGCACAAACTTGGCAAAAAGAGAGGAAAAAATGTTCTCACTGAGCAAGTGAATAATGCCTTACCCTGCATGTACCAAAACAGTTACAAGGAAGGGCTAGGCAGGAATTCACTAATAATTCACAACTGAAAAGCCACAACTGTGCCTAGTGTTGTTGCCAGGTGAGACAAGTTGGGAAAAAAGAGCCACAAACAAAAGGGCTTTTTCTTTAATATTCTTGTCACTTCCCAAAAACCTTACAAAACAAACCACCATTAGGACTTTCTTTAACTTGAATACAAAAATATTAATATTGACATTTCTCTGGAAATTTGCTTGAATAAAGAACTGTATTAAAAAGAAACAAAATACACACCAAAGAGGGAATGACAGAGAATTTCTGTGCACTCAAATTTGATGCACATCTCTTGAATTTATATACAGTTGAACCTCTGCTAATGAACACCTTCTGTAGGCAAACACCTCCTGTAAGCGGACACAGTAATGGTTCCAACCACATACAAACACTGCATTTTTAACCATCCATAACCAGACAAATCTCTTAAAGGGAACACGTTTTCTGGTCCAGAGCATGTCCGCTTATGGGAGGTTCGACTCTAGTTATTTACAGTACCTTTGCTGTTGTGAAGTCCACTACTTTCTTTGTTGTAAGATCAGACTTGTTCCCAACAAGTAGTTTATTAACATTTTCACATGCATACCGGTCAATTTCTTGTAACCACTGCTTGACGTTGTTAAACGACTCCTGAAATTTAACAACACAAATTGAAGTTTAGGTGAAATCACTTTACAACAAGAATTGAAATATTGTATTTTCAATATTGTAATATTGTAAATATTTCAGAATGTAAGAGCAAAATAAAGTGAAGTTGAAGATGAACAAACAAGACCCTCTTTAACACATACATGTAGAATTCAATTCTATGTGACAACAAGGACTGACAAAAATTTAGAAATACTAAAAGGTGCTTGGAAGTAATTCTAAATTTGTTACTCAGACTGGTTACATAACCAAGAAAAAATTTGGATACAAATGCAAAATGGCTCTTCCTTTTTTGTGAGCCTATTCCATCAGAACATTACAAACAAACAATCCTACTTCACACTGAAAGAGTTACCAACCACAACAAGCACTGTCTTATCTTTAGAAGAAAGTAGGCTGAAAATGAAAAAGCTTACATGATATGTAGGCCTGGGACAAGGCTAATTGACGTGCAGTAATTAGATACCACAACAAACTATGGACCACAAAATGGTGTAAACTTGACAGGTACTTGACTTTACCCAACAAATAGTGTGTATGAAAAAACACATCCAAAATAATATTATTGCACATAATAGGGGACTTTGACCCACTTAAATGCCATTCTCTTTTTCAAACGACTTAAAATACACCACTGCACTTCAGTTTACAGGATGTTGCATGCACCTTTGCATGCTGATGAAATGACTCAGCAACAAATGTTAACCATTTGGATGCAAAAAGGTCAACATGTATTATATGAATGCAAATCCATACAGACAAAAGTTAAACAGTTTCGCATGGCTGTAAGAGCGACACACTAAAATTTACAAACTCACAACAATAAGTCAAGCACCTCGTCACTGTGCACCTTAACAAAGTCACTGTGAGTAAGCAATGGTTATGTGTTTTACCTGGTCTGTAACATCATAAACGACTATAATTCCGTGAGCTCCTCTGTAGTAGCTAGAGGTTATGGTACGGAATCGTTCCTGACCTGCAGTGTCCCACTGAGAAAAAGCAAATCGAATCATTATCAATGTTGATGCACTAAAATATCGTAATTTACAGCCGAGCAAAGTACAATGCGTTTGAACGACGTAATGGTTTACTTCTATGTTCCTTTCCGATCGATTTAAATTGTATTTTATATGAAATTGAAATGGATTGCAACCTTATCACCCTTTTCATTGTACTTACAATTTGCAGCTTTATCGTCTTGCCATCCAATTCTATGGTTCGTATTTTCTACGTAGGGAAAACAACAAAATAAACACAAAATTAGAAGTAATTACGCATCCCTCGTTTTACCCTTAAATCGCGCAGTAGAAAGTCCATAATAAGCCCCTTAAACGTGGAAAGATTAGTTTATACAACTTACAAAGTCGACACCAATTGTGCTGATGTAGCTTTCTGTATATGTATCATCCTGTTAAGGCAGAAAAACAACAGCGAGGGTTAACAGCGATTGGAATAAAAGCCAAAACCGGTAACCGGTCAGACATCACTGTCGTTGGGAAATATTAGGCAATACTCGTCAAAAGAACAGGAAAATGCGAATACCAACCGCGAACCGAAGCAACAAGCATGATTTTCCAACACCAGAGTCTCCGATAAGTAGAAGCTTGAACAAATAATCACTGTAAGTAAAACAGAGTAGAAATACGTTCTGTAAGAGAAAAATTCCAAATGACACGTCGAATCATCCCTGGTTGAACTCGAAACCCTGCCACAGGGAAACAGTGTACATAGCATAATCTTAAACCTACTATTCGGGATTCATAGTGGACATGTTAGGTTGTCTCGCTCCCAGTTGTGTTGGTCGTTGATTTAGCTTTGTGCCAAGCTAAATTGTAAATGAAATGATGTACAAATACCGGCAAATATCTTGCTTTTTCGGTGAAAGAGGAAGCGAGCTACTAAGCTCAGCTTGGCGTGGTGCTAACAATAATCCTTGGAGGGGGATAAACAAATTGCTCTTCACCATGACGTCATGTAGCAGTAGGACGACGTGGCAAAGTCGACTCGTATCTCGTGACTTCCGACGAAGTCGTAGCTCGGAACACGTCGGTCAATTTGACGGTTTTTTCGATGCACGCGAAAAAATATTGGATCGATGTACGTAAGAACTCCATATTTATGGCATCTAATAATAACAAAACTGAAATTTTCTCAATTCGTCGTTCTATTTTCATCACAGGTGCTAAAAACAAAAGTATGTCAATTAATCAGCATTTAGGATTAATTCTCTTAGGGACGGAACATTATTTTTGAGGAGGAGAGCGGGGGCAGGGGGTTGGGCAATTTTCTGGGGCGTGAAATTTTTTCTCATGCACCTTTAGGTTGTGGGTGATATTTTTCGTGGGCAATAGCTAGTGCAAGGATATTTTTAACATCAAAAACAGGACCTGATAGTAGTAAGCAGGATTTTTTCCTAGCAGTTTTTACATGTACACTGCGTTGGAAATTGCCAAACCATCCCCCCCCCCCCCGTCTCTCAAAAAAGAAAATAATGGTCCGTCCTTTACAAGCCACAATATCATCTAAGTTTTTTTGCTGTCGTTTCCTTCCTGCATGCGAGTGTTTGTGATGCTCGACACAAGCATCACCGTCGATAACTCTCAATGGTATTCGGCTTGGATTCCTACCCAAGCAATCTCAGAAATACTCGTTCCTTTATCTGGAAAAATAGTCCTCCTGTCCTTCTGCAACTACTCTAGTTTTCTCTCTCACCTTACATGTACACGCACTGTCTGTGAACTTGGAGTCGGTCTTGAAAACAGGTTATTTTGTTTCCGTAGGAGGGAAAAATGATCGCGTTTGGAGATATCGCTGATTGTAGAAATGAATAAGAGAAGGTTGAGTGGGCGTTTTCTAGCCTGGTGTGTAAAACGAAGGAAGACGGGGAGGGAGAGTGTGGATGGTGGGAGGGGGAGCTTTTCGTTTCCCCTACCCCTTCCCTGTTTACTCCTGCAACGGGGCCATCGGTTACGTTCAAGAAGGAGACTCAGCCGTAAAAGTAGGTTCTTCTCTAAACTCGAGAAGAGCAAAAACAACAACAACAATTTGTTACTAATAACAAATTTACTTACGTAATATTCTGGCCTCAGCATTACATTAAATTACAGTTAAATATACTTAATTCCAAAATTATCTAAATTAATATTCCGACCTGGAGAGCCGTTTTTGGAATGGTCATAGTAAAATATTAGGGTTCTGTCTACAGGCTTTTAAACAGATATTCATTAAACTATAAACAAAATATTACTTCCGATTATAAGCTTCCCCTGGATATAAGCCCCCCTCCAGTTTAAAATGAATTGAATTCGATTTATTATGATGTTTTAAAGTTTAACTAGAAACCAGGATATGAAAAACGTATTTCGATCAACACTGCTGTAGCTCATCTTCACATGTTTTTTTTTTCATTCCGCTTCTAAGCCCCCAGGATAAAAGCCCCCTCTCCCGCCCTCCCCCCCCCCCCCCCCCACCATTCAAAACCCCTTACGAAATTGTATAAGACCAGGTTTTATAAGCAACAGTTTACGGTATAATGGTAATTGAATATAGTATTACAAGAACCCCTAACACGTAAGTGTTAATGGCAACGAAGGAAGTCTTTTTCACTATTCTGTCAACTTTTTCACGAGTGCCTCTGCTTCACCAACCGCATTGCCGTCGACAACATACTTCTCGACAAACGAGTCATCGAAACAACTCGTTAAGTAAATTCTGGAAGGCGCTTCCTCTACTCTGTGAACCTTGTACACCTCATAAGGCGGAAGAAGAACTTCGTCCTCCTCAGGATAAGCGGACAACATTTTAATCGATGCTCCAATTTTGGTAACAATAACGAATTGACTCCCTGTTGAATTTTTCTGGAAATCTTCTGCCACTGAAATATTCCCTGTAGTCGAAGTGTACGAACCAAACCGGACTATCTGGCCAGGTTCGGCGGCAAATTTAACAGTGACACCCCTGTAAACAATTCTTGTCCGATTTTCTTTGGGCGTGGCGGCGAGGATTTTTCTGCACGCCTCTCGTAGCAGGTATGATAAAATTGGAAAATCCATGCCATCACCGGTATATCCTTTTCTTGTGTCGCCGTTGAAATGGCGATAAACCGGTGGTTTTTCAAGCGTGTAACAAATAACGGCGAAAATCTCGTCTTTTGTCAAGCCAGAGCGGCCTAAATTGGCTTCGATTGTCTCTCTCGCTTCGAGCCATTTCTTAAGCGTTTCCTCGTAACCTGCATGAATGAGCGCATTCTTTTTGCCCTCATATTCAAGTCCTCGTCTCATCATTGTCACCATGATCTCACCGGGGAAGGATACAGTAAAGCTACTCTCTGCGAGCCCCATCTGTACCACGTGCGCAAAGCTCGAAAACCTGTTGTATTCATTCTCCAGGTTAACAACTGGATGCGTCACTGTCAAAGGAAGGAACCCTTCTGGAGGGGGGTAAACGAAGGGGTTCGTTTCGGTCCCTAGGTTGATTTGCACCCTCTCTCCTCTCATGAGGGACATGCATGGGTAAACAGCTCCCTCGAATGTAACTCCAGAGAAAGCGCACCCCATTTCACCCTCCCAGTCGCCATTTAAGCCAAAGCTCACTTCTTTGTCCTCTAAATTGACAGCCAGGCTAATTATATCTCCCGCTTTCCACTGTCGTCCATATTGTTCCTTCATGTTGTTGTGCCACTTCAAACGTCTCATACCATCGTATGCCCATGAATGCGCATCGTCGCCACAACCCTTTCCTTCATCAGCGACGGCTCTGAAGCTCGCATCCGCCCATCCCAGCTGCATATACCCGCCTGTGTTAGTTTTACATTCAAAGTAAAACCTACCCTGCTTCTGTCGCAGCGGTTTCATT
This sequence comes from Orbicella faveolata, assembly GCF_042242905.1. Classification (NCBI taxonomy): domain Eukaryota; kingdom Metazoa; phylum Cnidaria; class Anthozoa; order Scleractinia; family Merulinidae; genus Orbicella; species Orbicella faveolata. The sequence continues at coordinate 34,351,031 of NW_028301552.1, read as the reverse complement.
ACTACTGTAGGAGCAGCGCGTTGGGCGAAGATTTCAATCGGTGGTCCCTCCAGAATGATGGCTGCCTCTTGATAATTTTCTGCTCCTTCGACCGCAGCAAGCGATTTAAAATCACTGATTTCCATGGCGTTACGACTAGATTGTTTTGGTGCAGCCTGAAAGTTAAATTAGCTCGTACTCAAAGATGCTTGACTCTTCGTTCTACGATAGTTCAGTAAGTTTATGGTTGCACATGCTTCCACAATATATTTCCTCGTTTCGTTCCCAGTAAGTGTTATTTCCAAGTTCTGCTCGGCTTTGTACCGGAACCAGACCGTACTTATCCACACTAAAAGTCTTAAAGAAGTGAAGTTTCTTCGGAAAAACCACCAAGCTTGTGCTAATGACAGACTACTATTTTCTCTTACTGTTGTTATTAATCTCTTCTTTCATTTGTTCTATTGTTTACTTTTATTTTGTTATCCCCTTGGCGATCATTGGAAGTGATGCATAACTAATCAATCATTTACACATTTTAATCATATAGGGCGGTTTTGACTTGAGTGGCAATCACTGAGAGTCACATAACTTACCCATAACTAAAACATTTCTATAATCATATTCAGGGTTTTCAGTTGAGTGTCGAAAAGTACTTGGTGTTGCGCTACCAAGCTACGCGATTGGCTTAAAAAACTCGCGCCACTTTTTCATCCAATCAGACTGAAAAACCCAAAACTAATCGTGGCTATTCGTACACGTTTTCCCGCGCTTAGCGACAGCTGCATGTAGTATTTAATTCGAGTTTTGATTGGTTCACTGTATTGTTATACTTTGGTTTTGGTTTTACGACACTCGGTTGAATAACCCCTCTATTTTACATACATCATAGCTTTTGTCATTGATTACAAATGCGCTCATTCTCTCCCGTCAAGTGACACCTAAAAGAAAATCCTGCCACGCAACTCTCTCAGACTAGCCCGAAACAAGTTGCATCAAACAGTGTTTGGTAGCGAACGCTGTACGCGGTTGGCTCAAGAAGATGCGAACTAAGTCGCTGTCAAAAAAAACGGGTTAAGAAGGTAAGACCCAGTTATGCTTAATGCCATGCATGATAGCAGCAGCTAGACTTCATGTGGCCGTACCCATTTTCCCCCGTGGAGAACAGTTTCTCCTGTTTTTCTGTGAGTCTATGTCATGCTATATTTTCTTGTGAACTGTAATCTCAAGGAATCAGTTTAATATCAAGGGAAAGATTATACAAGCTGACCAACTTTAATATTCAAGATTTATTTACAACAATAGAACGTGTAACTTAACAAGACAATTGCTCATCACATTTTCTACGGTTAATTTTACACGACTAAACTAAAATCAGCGTGGTATGTTCATAAAACGTCAGAAGGCTAACATGTTTCCTCAGTGACTGTCATTCAACTGTACAATTATTACGTAACTTATTCAATCGATCTGTGGGTTGTTCTTGAAGAGATACTCCGCCTGACAAAGGAAGGAAAACAAAAGCATTAAACTGCTGACACGTGCCTTAAAAGCAACCTCAGAGTTAGCACTAAATTCTCTCGCCAAGTGGATCTAATTTGTTAGTTTGTTTCTTGAAATCGTAGTCATCAGTTTTCAATTGAATGTCGTAAAAACAAAGCAATCACTCTAGCCAATCACAAAGTTGAACTTCTGATTGGATGAAAAAAGTGGCGTCAGATTTTTTAAGCCAACCGCTTATCTTTTGGTAACGCAAAACCAAAACGCATGCAAATTACTTTCCACACTCAAGTGAAAACTGCTCTAATTTTAAAAACTTGTTTTCTTGAAATTCAAATCTGCTTCTCGACCTTATGACTCAAATTCAAACAGATCGTGGGGACAAATAATGCCTCTTCAACACGTCCCCAAGTGTATATCGAACTTTACCAATAAGAGCTTACCACAAAATCAACTGGATCATCAGGGCGCATTTTACAGCACTCTATAAGGCCTTGCGCAAGTGTCGGCATAACGTGCTTCATGAGATAGTTCCTCAATGGAATGGACTGATTTTCTAACAACTCTTGCTCTTGGCGTTTGACCTCCGACAATCGCACACGCTAGAAAAAGAAGGCACAGCAAAACTATCTTAAAACAAAGCACTGGCTCCTGGACGAGAGGACGGTGTGCTCGCCGTGCCGTTTAGGGGCTAAAAAAGCGGGTTTGGCAACCCTTAGGGTATTCAGCCTCAAAAGGTCCACAGCGGGAGTTTTCGCGGTACCTTTTAGGGTATTGAGCCGAATAACGTCGATTTCAGTTAATGTGTTGTTTACGAATTGGTACCTCCTTGGGGTGAAAAAACATTTTTCAAGTCACGCCCACAAAATAATTTCCGATGGGCATCCCGTCCTTTCTACAAGGGAGATTCCCTCCCCCGTGGATGACAGGAACTAAAAAAGTTGGGGCTAAGCACAATGGCGAAAATAGACCGACAACGGTTTTCATTTTCCCCATTGTTAGTCATCCCAACTTTGACGTGATCAAATGAAAACTGCTATTGACGTGAATTCGACCTCTCCCTTCTGTTTGTTCGCAAACTCCAACAGGTTTTTGTCGACTCTCGAGAGCTGACAACGCTAAAATGAAGGTGCCAAAATTTTGGTGAGAGCTGACAGAAAACGCGCGCGCGATTGAGTTCCCGTGGTTTCGTCTTACCCATTCTTCTTCTCTTCGTTGTCGCTCAGCGGCTTCCTCGGCATCTCGTTTCTCCCGCTCTTCTCTTGCTTTCCTTTCTTTTTCAAGCTGTAACAAAAAAGCGAGGTTTATATAGCAGCTGTAGGAGTCATGATAAGAAAACTTAGGTCTTCCAATATTAGAGAAGTGAGCATGCGATCAAGTATGTAGTTCTGGCGGGAAAAGACATGGGATAACACGTGGTAGCTCCTCACGTGTGAACCAAATCATTTTTGGCGGGAAAAACCTGAGAGCCATCGTCTTTTTCCACGAAAACATTGCCATCTCTCAAATCTTTAGAGGGTGAGATAGTTTACTTTACATATTAGCGCAAAAAGATTTTAGAGCATTAAAATCACAACGTACTCGTTTTTCAGTTTCAATTCTTTCCATTTCCGCCAACTCTTCCGGTGTAGGACCTGATTGAAAAGCAAATAAATAAAATGAAATTCTGTATACAACATGGTGGCAACATTATAGATTCTTACGGCACTGCTTCAACTTCGACGCTTTTTCTAGTATCTAGAAGAAGAGAGGAGGGATATGGGACTTAACAATAACAAATAATAACAAATTTTAAAGTATTGTAAAGCGCCATGGACAATTAGTGGAAAATGGCGCTATATAAATGTATATTTATTTATTTATTTATTTATTTATTTATTTAAATAATAACAAAAGCCTTGAGCCCGAGCACACACCCAATGCATTGTAGAAGAAACATGAAAAAAAAAAAAAAAAAAAATGGCGAACATGACTTTCAAGGTTTTAAATCCAATATTTCTACAAGTTGAACAAAGTGGATAGTTCTAACTCTCCTTACCAATTTTTCAAACTGACTAGAACGAAGGAACATTCACAGGGGAATTCAGGATTCGATTAGTGTCGTTGATAAAAGTTTCATTCGAGGTCGTGACAGCCTTTATGTTCTACACTTACCGTAATTTCTGGGTGATCCCATCAGCTTTTTGATTTGTTCCACTATTTTGGTCATTTTCCTGGTTTTATCGTGAGTTATATCTGGTGAAGAATTACATTAATCTGTTAGCAATGAATACCAACTCATAAGAACCAATCTAGACGGGCGCTGCAATAAATTTAAGGCGCAAAACATTGGACTTTGAACTTTATATTAACCTGCACCAGGAACTGCATAAAGTTGTTTCACATTTCTTCTAATAAATTAACCATTTATTTTTTCAGCACTAAAATTTTTTGCGAAAAACGCTTAAATTGAGAGTCTAGTCCATTTTGGTCCTGGGAAGGATTGGAATTTTTTTCCCCGAGTACCTTGTGTCAAAATGACTTATAAACATCTTCCGCAAAATTTGTAATCAGTTTCGTAACAGTCTTTCTGAAACAAATTTCGCCACATTGAGCTGAAACTACGATGCCAGAAGGGCAGTAAAACCGCCTGAAACGTCGCGTTTTGAAAAATTTTTAATCTCAGAAATTCCTGCGTAGACCAAGATTTACTTTATTTATTTTATAACCTTCATAACATATGCCATCATTTTTGTTCATTTACTCACCAATGTGGTCGGGATGTATTTCCAGTTCATCGAAATAATTCAGGACTGTCTCATCTTCAGTATTAATAGCACGAAACTCAGCCAACCGTCTCGTCAAACCTGGAAACATGTAAACAGAGCGTTAGATTGGAAGCTTCACTTAAAGACGCTACTTCGTCAGTCCCAGGGGAAAGAAAAAACAGTTTGAAAAACAGGGAACGTTTTAACATGACAAGCCTTACCTTCCTCTGTGTTGTGCGTTCCAGCGACCACACTTTCAGGTAAGTTCATGACTCTGTTCTTAAGAAATTCGTCCGGTGCTTCTAGTGACGCTACCACCTCTGTAATGACAACACAAACTCAGCTTAATTACTGCTTAGTACGGAAAAGCACTAGAAATGTGAAATTCAGCAGAGAGAACAAGTTTGTCACACTGTCGGACCCAGAAAACAGGTGACATACAGTGCTTGTACGGAAAAATCGCGAGCTCTCGTCAAATAATTTCCTTGGCTGTATTATGAAGTATGCAGCCGCAGTTTAACTTTTCATTGAATATTTGCTTGTACATTTTCAATCGAACTTTGACAGGGTTTTACAGACACATGAAGACGATTTGCTGAGCCCGACCGCGACTATTCCTGTTTTTAGCAAAGCTACATCCCTCAAATTTCAACAATCATATCTTTTTCTTGGTAAATTAAGCTCAGAATTCATACATATTCTAGAATTCAAAATTTAACGGCAATTATTTGACACGCCCAAAAGCAGTTTCTACTTCGCGCCTTGAAACTGGGGGAATATGGCGGGACAAAAAACCTTGAATTTTATTTTCACCTGGCATAATAAGTTTGTCGTAGCTTAACGGCGAATCCTCGTCACCTTCCTCTCCCTCTTCAGCTGAAAGAAAAACAAATTGAAAAATTACAGCAGTTTTCTACCGAATTTAAAACGTTTAACAGCAAAATAATCCCTCAATATTGTGAAATAACAGAGTCACATGGAGCATTATATTGGGAGAGTGGCAAAAGCAAAACCGTGAAAAATCAAAACCGATGGTCAAAAGAACGCAGTACTCTATCAATCTAGGTTATAGAATTATTGTAATATACCTGCAAACAGTTCTTTTGCTTGTTCGTATGTTTTTGGATATCCATCTAAAATAAAACCCTAAAAAAACAACAAAGGATCACCTGTTAATTCCAAAGCAAAACTACCGTTTATGATCCTAAATATAGTTTTGATTCACAATTTCAAGATCAACAAATTTCTTTGATAGTCTAGCCCAGACTAAACGAACAAACAAACAGAGGACGAGTAATTGCCTGACTGTTTAATAGGTTTGTGGTCATTGAAACCTTTGAAATAAGTAAAAAGACATAAAGCGAGAGACTGCCTATGAAATTAGGTAAAGGCAACACAGCGCTACCTACATCCATTAAAAACACTGGAGCATAAGACTGACAAATTGTCAACCAAGAAAAGTACAGTATAAAACTTTGAAGCAGCTCCAAAGCTCTTAGTTTCCTTTATGCCGGGCTTTATGGAGCAAACTCTAGTTGAGACACCACTCAGCCTGCAGAACAGGCGGATTAGCGGGGCAGTGAGCGAGACGCGCTCGCGCTCGTGGTCGCGCTCCGCGCGCGTGTGTCGCGTTTCGCTCTCTGCCCCGCTAATCCGCCTGTTCTGCAGGCTAGACACCACTTGACATACATGTACGTGACGTCTTGATAGAATCATCAATCTGTGATATTTTCTCGCTGGTGTATTCGTGAAACCTCAGTTGAGGTTGCTGTAAAACTATCATCTCTTAATGTTATTCCAATTCGTGTTTTGTAGCCGTAAATTTACTTTAGTTTGTTTCAGCAAAGTGACCGAAATCGTTTTCAGAAATTTGACCGAAATGAGATAAAAAGCGTCCCAAAAATTAAACGTCCGAAATTTGTTGCAAGTGATGTAGCCCAAATAAAAACTTGAATCCTTCTACCTGATTTTGACAAGGCATGGAATGTAACTTGTCCTTGTAAAACCGGATAATGTACTGATCTTCATAACGGCCTGAGGGAAAAAAAAAACAGACATCAAAACTACTTCATAACAATACCTAATAAATTAGTTCGCTCGAAGAAGGGCGCTTACTAGAGAGGGGACACTGACATGTATTAGGTGCTTTGTGAAGACAACTGCGAGAAAAAGAGAAAATGCATAGCATTGTTACCGCTGTTTCTATCCTTGCTGTCCTGTAGTGTTTCAAGGAATTCTTGATCTTCTTGTGCCTTCAGATCATCTTCATCATCACCCTCAGCTTCTGCGCGAGCAGCACTGCGTTGCTAAAAATAATTAAAACTCCATCAATAAAGTGTTTGATCAGTGGTACCTTAATGAGTTCATACTACTTTAAAAGGGTTATTGCCCTGGTGGAAAATGGGAAGAAGTTTTAAATTAGAAAACATGTACAATGGGCAAGGATATAAAGACAAGAACCTTTCTTTCAGTTAAGATAAGAGATAAGATAAGATAACCTTTATTTTAAAACGATGAGTATTAAAGCTACATGAGCTTGTGGGGTCGTTCTTTCAGTTCTGTGATTGTATTGACTTCAAGGCCAGTGACAGGAGCCTGAGTTGTGGTATCCATTCATTGTAGGCTTTCACGCTTTACTAGCATTGATTCCATGTTCTGTAGTCGGCGCAGTTACAAACTATATAAAAAAGTCTGCATACGAGCCAAGAGGCCAATCAGGCCGCCACTTATCTCCAGTTTCTGTAACATGAAGCAACTAGGAGTATTAAATTCTACTCCCCCCTGGATGGGATGCTAGTCCATCGCAGGGCTCAAACTAGGACTGCTCAACCCAGAGATGAATGCACTAACCATGAGGCCACTGCACCTCCACAACAAACTATATAGGCGACAAAATTCGAGAATTCAAGTGAGTGACAAATTCGAATTGTGACTGAAGTGATTTCACTGCAAGGTTTCAGAAGCTTCTTCATCTTCTCTCATTCACCCCAAAAAGAACCCCTGATTGAAGGTTTGGTTATGATGTACTGTAGTTTATTTAGTTTCAGCAATTATTAAGTTCATCACTCCAAAACCTAAATCCCTCTTCCCAATGTACAATATTGTATTTTATCCTGCAAATTAATAAAAACGTACCAGTTTTTCCACAGCTTCATCAATGACGTCTTGAATTTTGATGTGATGAAGTTTGTAGTGATCACAGAGTTGTTTGATGACAAGTGTTTTACCAGAGGCAGGTGGGCCCAAAATGCAGGCTCTAAGTGGCTGGACAAAAACGATTATAAATGAAGAGTTTTGTAAGAACACAAAATAATGTCCTGTTGAAAATAATAGTCTCAAGTCTTTCAAGATGGTGTGTCAAGAACCAGTGAGAATCAGAAACCTCTTCCCTATTTCCTTCCCTACACGATCTGAGGGCTTGCTCCCTAGGAAAACTGTGAAAACTTGTTCAACGCATCTTACATGTGCTTTCTCAACTCAGGGGCAACATGACCATGTTTTAAGCATTCATAAAACATATTATTTTATGGGCAACTGGCTGTTCAATAAAAAATTGAAATGTGTGAGAAACAATATTGTTTTAGCATGGGAGCATAAGATCGCATCCATTTGCAAAAGTGTCTTGCTCAATGTGTGAGGCTTTGAGAGCTATGTAGTAATCAGAAAGATGTTACATTGTTGTTTTTGTTGTTGTTTATTGTGGTCAATGTACTCCCTTGCTAGTTCACAGGCATATCACTTAAACAGAAAGAAACAAACACATCAACTACACATAATAGGTTTAAAAATCCCAACTGGCAGGAGACAGACCAGTTGGCTATTTACAAACATGACTGAGAAGTTGAACCAGGGTCTACCGAGAAACAACTCCAGCTGAGTGGTCAGAGCAGGACTTAAACCAGAGACCTCCAGATTTCAAGTCTGGTGCGCTAACCATTCGACCATGCTCTAACATGTAACATCAGTCAGTATTTAGTGATGAAAGCTACTCCAAATAGTTCATGAATCCATAAACAACGCAAGAATTAACACTGACATATTGCAAATCTTACCAGTAAGCCTCTTGTTTCTTTGTACTCTTTTATGACTTGATCTATGTTCTCTGTAAGGCCAGCCTAGAGGTTGTCATTCAAAAATACTGTAACATTAATTTTTATCAATAAAATTTCGGTAATACTCATATTAATATGAAAATTGCATCTCACTTGGAAATTACAACACCCCCATAAGAATTTTGTTGATCGACTAACAGAAGGCTTGTTTCCATAGTAAGCAACATGCATAAAGAAAGCTGCACTACAATCATAGGGCAAAATTTTCACTGTAAGATAAGTTCAGATAACAAACGATTGGGGATGAAAAACAGAAACTAAATAAATTAAACTGTCAATTGTATTCTAACTAAATATCCTTTGATTTAATCTGACCAGTTCTTACCTCTGACACCCAGGAGATGTTCATACCTTCCTTGATGTATGTAGCATCCATTCTCAGGTTGACCAAGAGCATGTCAAAGTCAGCTTGCTATGAACAAATTCATTGAAATTTGTATCAAAAAAAGTCTAGCTCAAGAATATAACATAACTTTATGATGAAAAGGCTCTAACTCAACTCTGTACCTCTGAATACAAACAAAGAGTATAAATAAAATGTACATAATCATCAATAATAATACCTCAAGCTCTTTTATAAGCAATGCTTCTTCTTTAGTGATGTTCTTGACTTTTCCATTTCCAAGATGTAAACTTACAACCTGAACAAGGAACCATAGAATTTAGAAGTTAAGATATTTCAGTATACTCTGTCTGGTAATACTGACAATTCCAGCAACCCAGATCAAGTGTTTTTATAAATTCCAAAATAGGACATTATACCTTGACAATTTCTTCAAGGGTGTTCTTAGAATCATCCACTGCCACTAGGTAGCGAACTTTAGGATTCTGATCACAGATGTTCACGATCACTGCTGCAAGGTCCTTGATGTGGATGGCTGGGACAATGTTCTGGCCATTCCCGAAACACTGCAATGCTGGAGCCTGTCCGTGCCATGCCGTCTTGAAGAGGAAGTGAAATATCTCTTCTCCTGATCCATATGTTAACCCTGAGGCAACAACATAGGTAATGAACTTAGCCTTGTTTGTTTTTCCATGCTTGATGACAAGCTTCTCGGCACTGATGTGTGATTTGAAGTTAGGATGAGCTCTTCTACGGCGGTAGTCATCTTCAGTGAAGGAAATCTCTGGATCATCCTATTTGAAAAAATCAAACAATGCTTTTAAACATGTTTTTTGACTTTAAACCTTTGGCTCCTGTGCTGGCTGTAACCAGTCATGAGGAGTGTTGACCTTTGTTCCAATTCTGACATCATCACCTTTGACTAAAATTGGCATCGCTTATACTTAAGTTCAGCAGAAGGAAAAGACCTTACCAGTGACACCCAGGTCAGAGTGATTGGGTGAATTGAGCTTGAAATATGGGGATTGCACAAAAATGGTTAAAAATTAAAGTAAAAGACTCAGAGGAAAATCTCCCTCAACTACATGTACACTTGGCTACTCCGTGGTAAAAATTTCCTGTCTCAATATTTCACCGTTTTGAGCAGTTTGGAGCTAAATTCATCTCATAACTGACCAGAAAATGTCAAAAATGTCAAAAACTGCATTTTCACCAAAAATCTTCACATGTTAATGGGTTAAGTCAGTTATAGCCCAATCATTAATTTAGAATTTTTCCAGTTAATTATTTACTACATCTCTTGTATGTTTGCATTGCAAAGGCTATAATTATGTTGGTCAGCATTTGAATTCTCAGCTCTAACACAAGCAGTGGATACAAAGGATTCAAGTTTTCATGTTTTGTCAGTGCTGTAAATTAAAATGAACCAGGGTATAAACTTACAGGATCAAGTGGCTTGCTTCTTGCCCACGTCATTACAGTGGATAGACAGATGAACACCTTCATTGTCTTGAAATTCTCCAGCTCTGCATGAAGGGCTAATAAAAAATATTACATGAGTATGTTATAATGTACTTGAAAAATTATACTTAGGGAATTATTGTGTATGATCATTAGATGTCAAGTTATTATAATTTTGATGTATTACTGAGGTTCTGTTTATTACCTTTCACATTTATCACTCTACAGATGGATCAACAGCAATTATTTTAGTTAATAAGTATCAATAATAAATTATTATTTTAGTGGGAGGCATGGTGGCCTCGTGGTTAGTGCGCTTGTCTTTGAACTGAGCGGTCAGGGTTGGAACCCTGACAAGGGACATTGTGTTGTGTTTTTAGGCAAGACACTTTACTCTCACAGTGCCTCTCTCCACCCAAGTGTCTAAATGGGTACCACGAATCTAACGTTGGGGGTAACCCTGCGATGGACTAGCATCCCATCGGAGGGGGGGGGGGGCGGGGGGGCAGGGGTAGAATTACTGCTATTCATTTTATGCTAGAGAAACCAGGATAAGCTCTGGCCTGATGAGCCACTTGGCTTGTATGCAGACTTTACCTCACCATTATTTATATATTATTTTGACTTTTGAATTATTCCAAGATTGATCAATATTACAATTAAATCATCTAGAGTGTTGTCTTAACTGGTCTAATTTACATCAAACGTATAGAAGTTAGTGAGAAAATTTACAACATTTTGAGCATGAACTTACCAGAAACTGCCCATGTAGCTTCATCAACTTGATCAGGACTACCAGTGATGTCATACACAATAATATCACACTCCAGTAAATGAGGAAGGAGATCCTCTTTAGTTGTGTACTGCAGAAGAAAATAACTTTAAGTTGCAGTTTGTTTTCCTTTGGTTTTTGATTGTGAATGAGTGAAATTCAATATGAAAATAAACCAAGGGCAGTTCAAAAAACCTTAATTTGCTCTTGGCAGAATTTATAGCACAAAGGCTAGTGGGGCCAAGCAAACAGCTGAACAAATAATTCAAATTGAACAAACCTTTGTTAAGAATCCCAACTGGCCAGAGGCAAATCAGTTGGCTATTTACAAGCATGGGTGAGGATTTGAACTTGGGGCTACAGTGAAACAAATCCAGGTAGTGGTCAGAGGACCTTAAACCCAGGATCACTGAATTGAGAGTACAACGTGCTGACCACTCAGTCACTCTTCAATATGAAAATAAGCGAAGGGTACAACAACCTTTTGACGTCTTCAAAATGTTACTGTCAAGTTTGAGCATGAGCAACGGTCAAATCAAAATCAAAGGTATTTCAAAGTAAATGCATTCCAATTGAAAAGTACAATATAAAATATGTTACATGTAAAATTTTATATAAGGAAGTACATTCTTGCATCCAAGCATTCAGTAGAGCTCAACCATACTGATGGCATATGTCTACAGAGATCTGTGTCATGTCTTTTGTTGGCTGTTGCTTGAAAACAAAATTTCAAACCCATATAATGACCAGTCACAATCATGACAGGGTTCTCTTTGAAGTGCTTCTCTTAAAGACCCGGAGGATACTGCCTAATATGGGCTATATAGGTATGTGCGGCCCCAAAGGGTATGGTTTTTCAGCTGTTTTGGTCATAAATAGGGTATCGATTTTAGCTGATTTTGGCCATTTTGGTCATAAATAGGGTATGGTTTTTGCACTCGTGCCTTGATATGGGTATGTTTTTAAAAGGAAGCCACTTTTTCATCATTATGGAAAAGAAAATCAACAAAGGCCCTTCACAAATAATATTATGTTTACGGTAATTTAACATTGGTCTGAACTAGGGAACTAATTATAGCGCAGGTCTGAAACAGGGTTTTGATTTGAGGGCTATGTCACAAATAGGGTTTTGAATTTTTGGTTAGGTCATAAATTGGGTAGGGAATATTGCTGATTTTTGTCATAAATAGGGTAAGGGTTTTGGGAAGCGAGCCGCACACCTCTACCTGATTTTTCTGGGAATACCTTCCCCCCCCCCCCCCCCCCCGGCTTAAAGATGGGAAGAATTGCACACAAAAAGAAAGAAATCGGTTTACAGAGATCTTACTGTAAACCTTACAGAGATTTACTGTAAAACCTAAAGCACACACCTCAAACACGTCCTCAACCCATTCAGGTTTGCGTTGAGTTGGATCTTGCAAGGTACCAACTACTTCATAACAATTTTCCTTTGGAATTTGAGGCTGTCCACTAGCTTGGGACTCATCATCGTTGCCTTCATCTTCCTCTGCTGTAGCACCGACAACAGAGGATGCTAATATCTTGGAAAAGGAAAGAAAAATGTTATTGAAATACAGCTTAACTTGTGCAGATGAACTAAGTTTTATATATTAAGCTGACAAGTTGGTCATCAGTTGAACAATGTTTGCAGAAAGCCCTAAACGATAAACATGTTCACCTGAAATTGAAGTAAGAAAAATGATCAAAGGAAGTGCTGTATAGACTTAGGTGCTTTTATTTTAACCAAAATAAAACCAAGCTTAAGTCGGAATTAACACAAGTTGATTTTGCTGTCAAGACTTAGAAAGTGATTCCCGTTCTTCCAGCTATTGGAATGAGTTTATCTTTGTCATCTTCCTTACCTTGCTGATATTTTTACCAGTGAATAAATCCACATGATTCACGAATACCCGCGTTCTTTTAGGACTATCTTCTCCCACGTTCGGTAAGTCCGCCATCTTTGCTCTCTTTTTGCTTTTCCTTCAAGATGGTTGTTGCTATGGCAATAAGACGAGAAAACTGGGGAGAGCTTTCCCATGATTCAAAGAAGCGAGCATAGTCGCGCCATTCTTCTCAGCACGTCGGCTACATAACACGGTTGAATGGCTGCCCCGATGCAGGAAGCGAAAACTATGGCGGGTTTACGGGGTGTTGGCGCTCTCGCAGATCTAAAAAACCTTTTCCCTACGAAAAACCACTTTTTCATTTTCGTAGGATACATGGCACTGTTCATAAATCAGGGTGCGAACGCTAAGTTAACACCTTAATAAAATCTACATTTCGTAAGCATAGGTTAAGACATGTTGCCCTTCATGAAAGTATTAGTCATCCGAGACTTCTTCGGTTGACTCAGTATTTGTACAGTACAATTGTTTGTAGATTTACGGTTAGATATTCTCAGCGTTCTCAATACTGGTCTTAATTTTTTCCGACAGGTATCCTTGTTACAGCGACGAAAGACAAAGAAAACCATTACTCCTACAACACGGTTACAGTGGTGCTCTTGACAGAATTTGTCAAACTTCTTGTTGCTGTGGGACTGCAGATGAGGACGTACGTTGAAACTTTGCTAAGATTTCCGCATCGCTCCTAATTTACTTATTTGCATATAGCCTTTATACAAACACAAAAGCAGTTTTGTTCGGTGGGAAAAAGGCTCGCAATTTGTATGAAAGAACTTATGTACAATAAGTAAGCGATTCGAGCGGAAATCTTGCCAAAAGTTTGAGCCATCTCTTCTGGTCTTTGCTTGTAATTTTAAAATGTACGTTGAAAATAATTCATTAAATGTTTTATACCGTGTTCATGTTTAGTTCAACTTTGGGAGAATTTGTGGAAGAAGTTCGGTCTAACACTAAAGGTAAATAATTTAACATTCTGCAGGTTTGCAAGCGTGTATGAACGTTGATTAACGCGGTTTAATACTTTACCCCTAAGTACCCCTAGTTAGTATTCTTGTTGTAAACAATCAAAATGCAAGCTATGAAGAGTCAAGTAATCTACTTTTAAGTCCCAGCTAAATTTGATCAAACCTGTCAAATTCATCACGGGAAAAATGGAATAATGATTAAACTTACCATAGGATCAGACATTTTCAACCACAGTAATTTTTCTGTGGCAAGCAAAGGTTTGAATAATTTGTCCATACCCACTCCATCTAGTTGTCAGCATAATCTTAGATTAACATGTATGATTCTTTAGCTGGGGTGTAATTTTTACAATTGTTGGCCAAATTTGAGTTTTGCTGTGTGTGCAGCGTAGTCACAGTTGGTTTTTGTTTCTCTTGTGATTGGATGACAAAGCGGCACAAGTTATTTGAGCCAGGTTCTTAGAGTGGTAATGCAGAATGAAGCAAATACGAATTTCTTTAACACTTAAGTGAGAACTGTATGTGTGAGTGAGGTACTGTCTTGAGTTTAAAATTTGATTTGGTAGTATCAGTCAGTTTTTTCATGTCTGAGTAAAATTCAAATTAAAAACAAAAAGCTCTGGAAATTGGTCAATTACATCAGCTACTGTTACCAAGATGGTAAAACACTAAATTTTAGCCCCATAGACTACCTTACAGCAAGGTTTAATTGTCCGGAAGTTGCTTTCAATAGACGTAACTAAGTCAAATCAAAACATAAATTTGCTGAATTGTCAGGTGAAAGTTGAAATCCATTGACCTGAAACCACTGGCTTTTCGTAAGCGCATTGCACTACTGGAAACAGTATTTTGCACCATATATACCTTTCCCCAGGAGACCATGACTTTGCTGAAGTCAACAATTTTAGTATTTATTGATTTGTTATTTCATTACTCATGCAATGCTCTCAATTTAGGTTGTCACTAAATGCAAATCCTTGAAAAATATTCCAACACATGAAGCTTGGTCTATGTAGGTCTAACAGTTATGCTAAAGTTGATCTTTCTAAGTATAAAGCTAGCTTTTTTTAAAATTTACTAACCTTCACAGTATGAATATTTTCTTTGTTTTATAGTTTTACTTCTCTACGTTGTCCCAGCATTCATGTACTGCCTTTATAACAACTTGGCTTTTGTTAATCTGGCAAACTATGACCCAACCACATACTACCTACTGCTTCAGTTTCGTGTTGTAGTAACAGGAGTTATTTTTCAGGTCAGAGTTGATAACTTAACTAAAAGTTAATTTCTCAATTTGCCCCTGAAAGGTACCTCTCTTGATAAAAAAAAGTACAACCTGATACATGCTTAATAATAATTACTGGAGTTTAATTTTTTTTTTTTCAAATCTTGGTGCCAAATGAAGGTAAAACTTGATATCAGTAAAAAATGTAGAGATTTATTTTAATCACCATTTCTGAGCTGCTTTCAGTTTTTAAAGGTGTGGTAAATGTTATTTTTATTTTACTTAATGTGAAATGTAATGTTTATTTACAAAGCAAGTAGTCCTAAACGAATGTCTCTTTTCTTGACTTTTGCATTTTAAGTCACAGTGTAGTCATGGGAATTTAAGTTGTTAGTTAGTATTTTGCACTCAAGCATTCCTATAATATCAGGTGGTTGTTACGCCAGTCCTTTAGATAATTATAGTAAGGGCTAAAAACATTACTGGCTAGTGTATTACAGTATCTAAATGATTGATACATTTGCTTTAAAAAAGTAAATGTGCTATTTATTTCCTTCGAAGGTTCAATTTTAACAGCCATTATTAGGTGGTAACCAGGAGAGATTACTGCTTCAGTAAATGTTGTTGTCTCATGTCATAGTTAGCATTTTGCCAATTTACATGCATAAACTCAGGGCTCAAGACTAACAGTAGCAAACTGGTCACAGAGTTGAGTAAAAATTCCAATTTGGCTTTTGGTACAGTATTTGAAAAAAATTCAGACTTGTCATGTAGTTGTCATTTGTGATTGCTCACTGTAAAACGTCATAAAATGTGAACTACAAAAGCTTAATGTCTTAGTCTTTTTACAATGTTTAACCTCTAGCAGGGTCAATTCCAGACCTTGTAAATTGAAGAAAGGGTGCAGAAATAAAATTATGTTCGTAACCCTGACTAGAGGAAAATCTGACTAGATAAAATGTGAGATCTCTCGAGACAGTTGGCTAGACAGTATGTTTAAATGTTAATCTTGCACCCTGAAGCTAAACAGAAAAGGTTTGTACATGTATAAGCCATGTACTATTTATTTTATTACTATGTAATTTACAAATGTTGTAAATGGTGTATTTGAAGTTACTAATAAAACCTTTGAAACCCATGATAACTTTCTAAAAGTTATCATTCTTTCTCTTCTTTTTTTCTCTAAAATTCATACTAAATTGTAGCCTAACATTATAAGAGTGTAGAATGTTTCAAAATGATACAGAAGAAAAAACTTTGTGAGAAAGTGAACTTAGATTATTTAACATTTACTCAGCTTTTGAACAACTGGCCTAACCTTGTGTTTTAACAGGTGTTTTGGAAATAAATGAAACAATATTAAATATGCAAAGCATTAACCATCATCAGATTTATTGTAACATTACAAAAGCCTATCCTGGTAAAAATTGTTCAGGCTTGAGCAAATTACTCTCAAATTTTTCTCAACTGCGAGCAGACCTTTTAGTAATTCAAGGCGTTAAAATTTTGCCACATTTGTTACAAATAAATGCTAAACAAAATCTGAAATAAAGAGAAATGACATCGCTTATCAGTCTTGGTCAGTCCAATCTTGTACTGTTTTCAAGCTAGTGTTGTTCTAGTCAAGCTAATAGTTGGTCTAAATTTTCCCATTTTTGCAAAATTTTGACTCGGTTTGTGATTGGACCTACATGTTATCTGTGAACAATTTGTCCAAAAATATAAAATATTATTCATAAAGCATTTTTGTTTGTCTCGCCTGAATAGTGGCAGACATTTAATATATGTATTTTCAACAAAGAGTAATATTTTCAGCCCTGCCTTTACAGATTATCAATTTTCTGTGTATGTATCTAGTGAAAATAAATCATAATATTATAGAATTATTGTTTTGGTACATCAAGATCTAGTACCTTTAGTTGGATATTTTTATTTGTTTTAGTAATGTTCAGGTTTGAAAATGTGTTGGTCTTTTCAGTTCAAAGTGATTTAATTATTTTCCGGGGACTATTAAAAAAATTCAATATGATGTTGCCAGTCATGTTAATTAATTCATTTATAATTTATTTATTTATTTATTTACTCGAGTAACTGTAGTTTCTATCTTAATGTTTATTTAGTTGTATTTATTTTTTGCAGATATTGTTCAGCAAGAAGTTGAGTGGGTTGCAGTGGTTCTCTTTGTTACTATTGACATCAGGTTGCATTGTAAAGCAGATCAAATACGAGAATCTCACTGCTACAGGCAGCTCCTTTTCACTGCGCTTTGACTTGCACCTGCTTTTAATCCTTGTGCAAGTGTTTTGTTCCTGTTTTGCAGGGGTCTATAATGAGTATCTCCTAAAGGGCAAGAGTGGCGATGTTCCTTTTATGGTTCAGAACTTTTTTATGTATTTAGATTCTGTGGTCTGTAATTTTGCTGTTCTCTGGACCAATGGCACTCTCTCAGATGCCTTCACCAGAGACAGCTTATCATCACTTTTTCATGGCAAAGTTTTGGCTATCATATTCAATAATGCTGCCATTGGCATAACTACTGCTTTGTTCTTACAGCGTCTTAACTCTATTCTGAAGACTTTTGCCAGTGCATTAGAAATCATGTTCACGGCTGTGTTGTGCTGGTTCATCTTTGGAATTCCAGTTGATGTTTTTACTTTTATTGCAATAGCAATTGTGTCATATGCAGTTATCTTATACGCACATAATCCAGTCGACAACACGCCTCAACCACTGAAATCCACTGTGGATGGGCCTCAAAAATCAAATGTGGGTGATTAAAATGCAAGTGTTTAATTAAAGGGGTTGTTTTAATGTTAAATAAATAGTGATATTGTTTCACGAAACCACAAAGCTGGTTGTCGTGTTCATTAAACCAACAGCTCAAAGTTGAAAAATATGGAGTTTTAAGTGATTGTTTAGGGTTGGTAGACTCAAAGGTTTAACATGTCTTCTAGCCAAGTAAATCTTGAAAAAGGGTTTAGATTGAAGTTTAACACCCATAACGTAATAGTTTGTTGGCAATATGTTTGATAAGTATCAGTGTGGTAAATGTTGAAAGGTCAATTAAATCTTACTATAACTAGGCGAGTAGGCCAGCTGTTGAACTTGAGTATCAGAAAGAGTTTGTTGAAATTATCTTCTTGGTAAAGTCATAAAATTTGAGCAATTTATTTGGTTTGTCCATTGCATGGGGAATGGGATGGGGGGTCTGGAAATTCAACCAGTTCAAAGGGGTCATAAATTTGTTCTTTTTACCAAAATTTAATCATTCAGTAGTTGTTACATTTCAAGTCAAAATCCTGATTCAACCACTCCTGCAAGAGAACAGTAATAATTCAATTGACATCTCTTATAAATAAGTTAGTGAAAATAAAAAATAACAAAATGACAACACACTTTCAAATTGTTAGTTTGCTATTTTCTTTTGTTCAAGAAAATGTATTGATACAGATGTTTATTTGCACAACTTTCTTCACTCAGTCAAAAGTGTAATATTAATTGATGTCAACAAAAAAGTTCATAATAAAGCCTTACTCACAATAGCCACCTCAATGGTCATACAGAAAAATTGTTGTATAATTATATACCACTCTATTACTTGACACTCAAGTTTTTTTTCTTGAGAATTGTTTTTTTCTTTACAATTTTTGCCCCGTGGCAGAATGCATGGTTAGTAAGCTGTTGCGAAGAAGGCCTTCATTGTCTTTTTATTGTAGTTTGTAATATTACATTTTAGAAAATTACTTGTCTCTGATTGGCCAAAAAAAGGAAATGCAGTAGATGTGATTTTTAGCCTTAAAGTAGGGAAGATATGTATTAACGATCTAATAATTGCACTGTTTTAAGTGGCTGAAAGCTGTTTGAGTTGTAAATAATAAAAGTTCTCAGAATGTTTGCAGGCTGCTTTTCACCCTACTTTCCTATGGTTGTAAATTAAGGCAATCAGGCTTGTTAGATTTTTTAATCTAGACCTGTAACCTGGGGGGTGGGTGGGGGGACACTCCCATTCAAAGAAGGACGGGGGTGCTTGTCAAACCTTTTTGGGGTTAAAAAGCAGTTTTGATACCTGTTAGGGTATTATTATTATTATTATTATTATTATTTTTTTTTTTTTTTTGTATTTATTTAAACTTTCAATTTGATCTTCACACGGATGTCTGTTAAACCTGTAAAACATGTTTCCGTATCTAATTATTATTATTATTATTATTATTATTGTAAGGTCCCCAGCTGGAGCTTTTGCAGTACCTTTTAGTTTTGATAATCACCTTAACTAATTGAAGGAATTTGAAGCGATTGTCCTTAACCCTATTAAAAATTCAGCTTACCTAGCCTGAAGTGTCTCTATAATGTCTTTCTTGTGTCATAAACACGTGCGTTTAGTACACAATTGGCTCTCTTGCTAGTTGCCCTCTGTGTTTTTTTTCCTGCTAGATCCTTAGGTCACTGGTTCGAATCTGGTTCAATGGACCAAATTATGTTTCAACGATACGAAATTCTACAACTATTTCAACTACACTGTGTTGACGAGACCCAACCAAGTTGGAACAGCTGTTCCCTTTTGCAAATCTTGGCTTTCAGTTTCGACCTTTGTCTATTCCGTGTTAAGTTTTTTTAGTTGTAAGCAGGGTTGTTTGATGGATTCCATCTCTGTCAGTTTTTTTATGTTTCCTCTCCCAACTCCCCCACCATTTCCAAAAGTTTGGGTGCAAATGTGAGTTCTAAGACTAGGGATATAAATTTCTCTGCCTAGGGGCCGGGTTAAATTTCTCTCCATAGACCACAGGAAATTCCTACGGTATTGTTTATTTTGATTCAGGTTGTTGTTTTTGTCCTTCCTCCAATCTTTTCATTATCTTTCGTCTTTTTCTCACTCAGGTTGTGGCGTTTATAATCGCCTTCTGTTCACAAATAATCCGAATTTCGGAGAAAAGAGAGAGAGAGAGGTGGAGATTGGAGAGGGAAAGAAAAAGAAAAACGTATTGCGGATCAAGGCCAAAAATTTTTAAGGCCCAGTGGAACAAAAAAAGGCAAATATAATTATATAAGGACATGTTATTTGTATTGATACTTAAAACGTATCTTATTTTTCTGGGATATTGTTCTTTTAGGCGTTTTAGCTCGCGTTCATTCTCCTTCTCTCCTTAGTTTATTCACCCACCCCCGGCCCATGGCCCACCACGAAGACATGTGCGCTGGTACCCAATTTCCGCTCGATCGCAGTCTGATATCGAGGAGGGGTGATATGACGTCACTGTTTTTCCGCGATGATGGTTTTTCAGTGATTTTCGGAACCTCGTGCAGAGAAAGGAACTTCACCGCTTTGGTGATACGTTTCCGTACCAAGAAGGAGTGCCAATGCTTGTTGTAACAGATACATGAACGAAGAAGACGTCGGCGAAACAACTAGACTGATGTCGGGCGAAGTAGCTTACGAGGACAATGACACAAGTTCTCGTGACCGCCGGCCTCGGAGTCAACGAGGAGACGAAAATACTGATGCGGTAAGAGAAGATGGAAGTAGCTCTCTTTTGCAATTAGTTGTTTCACTATGTTTCATAGTTTTGGGCACAGATCCGCGTAAACCGCATCAACAGTAAGGAACTACATAGGTTATAAAGCCTACACTGAGGTGTGTGGTAACCTTAGCTTTATTCAGCCCAATGGAAGATTCCGTTGTCGTTTTAATATTGAAAGGTTACTTCGTGTCAGAATTATGCCTAAATACAAGCTAGCAATCTATCAGATTAAGTGTGTTTTCTGGAAAGTAAGGTTTATTTTTTGACATGCTGTTGACAAATGTTCGATGTCCTGTTAAATGTCTGTGAATCTACCAGCCAGCATTAGCTTTACAAATGGCATACATGGGAGTAGTTTTGGTACAGATAAAGAATAGAGACGAAGAGAATGCATGGACTGAACTCCTCCTCTGCCTCTGCTCCCCCTCTCCCCCCTCCCCCCCCCCCCCTAACGAAAAATAAATACAGTCGAACCTCCACTAACAGCCACCTCCATACAACGGTGACCTCTTTACAGCGGCCACTTTTTTCAGTCCTGGCGGACAGTCCTTACATTGACTCTTATTTTAATCTCTCTACAACAGCCACCTCTCCACCATGGCAACTGCCACTAAAACTCATCCCAAGTGGCCAAAATAACCTCTCAAAAAGGGCCATTAATCAATGACTGCCAAACAGTGTAGACAAAACCTTTTTATTGTAAAAGGTCACTAAACTTGATCCATACTGTGGGTCGTTGGGTCTCTGTTTTTATTTAGTTTCTGTTGCATTGATACATTTTGATTTCTATATGCCAAAATAAGCACATTTTGACAAAAAAATGTTGCACCCTG
Organism: Orbicella faveolata; assembly: GCF_042242905.1. Taxonomy (NCBI): domain Eukaryota; kingdom Metazoa; phylum Cnidaria; class Anthozoa; order Scleractinia; family Merulinidae; genus Orbicella; species Orbicella faveolata. The sequence continues at coordinate 34,329,674 of NW_028301552.1, read as the reverse complement.
AAAAATAAAAACAGGTGTCTTATTACACCCCTACCTCCCCATAATGGCTACTTTCAGGACTCAGTCCCCAAGGTGGCCATTGTGGAGACGTTCCACTGTAAACTCAACTTACCTTTATTACCTCACCTATATACGTATACATCAGTTTGGTTAACTAGTATCAGTAAAAGGTGGCTATTCTTTAACTCGGGATTTTTTTGTGGCAGAGAAATGGGGGATAAAATAGCTAAGCTAGGGGGACAAATAATTAACAATTAGATGGTGAACTTAAGGTTTCTATATAAACAATAGAGCATTTTTGTCAAGGGCCTATGGGCAGATAGTTGCCAGCAGAGATTTTCCACCATCCTTTTAGGATCATTTTGAAAAAATAATGACAGTGTGTGGAGTTTGTAGATACAGACCATGGTAGGATGCAAGGAAAATAAATTTTCGAGCTTACCCTTTGGGCAAGTCCTATGGCCAGATGCAGTAGTACTAGTCCGAAATCAGTCATCACCAAAAAGTTTGTTTCTTGCAGTACTTCTCTTATTTGCATTTCGACAACGATTACCTCAAGAAATTTCTCTTGCCTGTTGGGTGAGTGATGGACAGTGACAACTAGAAAGGACAATGAGTGACTACTGGAAAATCCTCTAGCTGCAGGCTTTCTATGCATACTGCATAGCCTTTCTTAATTCAAGAAATAGAAAACACTTTCAATGTGTCTATAGAAACACTAGTGGAAGTTTGGGAGAAGGAGTTTTGCTGTCCCAAAATGAGCCAGAAGCAAGTTTTTCCACAGCTTTTGTGAGTGCTCCCAAACATTCAGGAGGATCACAGCTTTTGCAATTTTTTACAAATGGGGATCCAGCAATTTGTTTACTTTTACAGGAAGATAGACCTGACGAATTTGATCAAGGAGATGATGTAACAGGAGCTAGAGGGCGCACAAGAAACCAAGGAAGAGAACCAAGGGTGCGAGATGTGTCGCCTCATGAGAGTGAAATGGATGAAGAGGAAATGCTCAAATATGGAGCCAAGAGCGTTATGATGTTGATTGTCCCAGTGTCGACTTGTATGTTGGTTGTGGTGGCAACCATAGCATCAGTCACATACTACACTCGCAGGGAAGGAACATATCTGTAAGTTGTACCCTTTCAGTTTCTGTCTCCAGAGTCTTACTCACTTCCTATTAATAGTATTTTTTTGTACATGTACATGTTCCGTATTGATATGTCCTGATTTTCACTGTATTTCCTTTGTTTGAATGTTCATCTTATAACGATAACAATATAATTGCACAATACTTTATTTATCATGGGGTTTATGCTTAGCTAATCAGTTAGTTTACAGGTAATCCACGGCCCTAGTATATTCTAAAAATTAAAAATAAAAATGTACAATAATAAAAACGATAATAAAATACAATAATAAAACGTATAAAACTATAAACGTGGAGAACTAAAAATCTAGAGAATCAAATTATAATAAGTTCCGATATCAGTCAAACTTAAGTGATCAAATTTTGTTGTTCACCTCATTGGTGACTACTTTAGTTCTAATATCATTTGTTAGCTCATTCCATTTCTTTGTAGCAAAAAATCTCCATGGTGTAAGACCATATTTAGTTGTCTTAATTTTGACAAGGAAAGGATAATAACTTCCTTTACCTGTACCTTTAACATTCTGGTGATAGTGATACTTGTAAATTTCTGTTGTGCGTCAAGGTCCCAGCCACACAGATTTGTATACATGGTTACATTTATAAGAGAAAAATTTTCATGTCTCTTGTTCTTGTTTAGTGTTTACACACCATTTCATGAAGATGGAGACATTAGCCAGGCAAGGAAGGCTGGAGAGGCAATAGCAAATGCCTTTATAGTGATTGGTGTTGTCTTGGTGCTGACAATAATCCTAGTGCTGTTGTACAAGTTTAGATGCTATTGTGTGAGTATTTCTTGTGCTTGAGACTCTGTACATGCCCATTGTTATGCTAAAACTCAGGCTTCTTCCTTGGGACACTTGAGACATATTTTTGATTTGTGGATAATAATGATACAGTGTAGTAGTGAATACTCAAGGTCAAGGAGTGACAAAATGCACTGATTTCCATGTTTCAAATCTAAAATGTTTTGGCAACATTTCAAACAGAGGTAGCAAGACACTTGTGTGTGTAAATGGAAGTGTTTTGAGGTTTTGTATATTATTTTGTGAATAATGCAACAGATTTTTCATTTTCGTGCGGTCTAACCCTTGCCCCTGTTATAGTCTGTTCTGCTGTACCATTGACGATGTGTTATAAGGTGTTTATTTTTATTATATTTTGCTTTGGCAAATGTTTCACTGAGTGTTGGTTGAGGACAGTTGCCAACTGTCATTCAGGGAGTCGAGATAGTGTAGAAACTACTAACATTGATTCTGTTGTTGTAGTAGCCGTGAACTATCCTAGTCTTTATAAAATTGATATTATAGTTGTGCTCAAAGTGCCTAAATGTCCAAATATTTAATATGGGCTACATGTAAATGTGTGTCGGTTATTATTATTTTGGCAGGTAATATCTGGATGGCTGGTTCTATCTTCACTTATGTTACTATTCTTCTTTGGCTACATTTATTTCCAGTAAGTGTTTGGTGGTTTCGTTAAATGTTTTCTTGACTGGTAATTTTTCAAGTTGTAAGCAGAAATGCAGAAATTGCCTAATGTGGGGCCTCTTGAAATAGTAAAGTACAATTTGTAGGACTTAACAGTGGTCTGCCAAATTTTTAAGTGTAGTGCATAAAGCGCAATACAAAGATGAAACAAACATCGGCTAAGGAGTTTAAAATCTCTTTTATTAAGTTTCTCACAGCCAAATGGCTTCACTCAAAGGACGATGGCCGTTATTTGCCTTCCTAGGGCAAACAGATTATTTCTGAGTGAAAGCGAATGCCAGACACTTTGTTCCATAACAATTTGATGGATGAAATATATAATTTCTGAGACAAATATCTCAAAGAATATCGAGTGAAGAACACAAATATATTAATACTCAAAGAAGCAAAATAGCATCGTATATTTATCCAGATATAAAACATCTTCACTAAACCCTCAAAGCAAACTAAACCGAAGAAAAACAACCTCGTGCTCAACACGAATATTTCACTTGACTCACTTTGCCATTCCAACACCTTTGCCAAAACATATCGTAAATTCAGGATATGGATTTACAACCTTATGACAGGTAACCTTAACACAATCTTTGACTTAAATTGACTTTAAAGGATGCGGTATCCAATGGAATTCTTAAAATGCCGAGATGTCTGTTGAAAAGGGCCAGAGATGCGAAATAAACCCAACGTAGCAGCCACTACGGCAAAACATCCCAACTCACGTAGTCAGATTTCATGCTACGGCTGGATGCAACCGACATACATGCGCACTGTCTCATTTTGGGGTAAATTTACTTCTGGCAGCCGTATCAGCGCGAGCCGTAGTGATTTGCTTAAACTCCCTATTGTTTCATAATATGCTGCAGGAAAATGCCGCCCATAAAACAGTGGTTAATGTAACATTTCCATTTACCTCTTTCTTGTAGAGAGGTGCTGAGGGTATACAATGTGCCAATGGATTATTTCACATTGTCACTGATAATCTGGAATTTTGGAGTTGTTGGCATGATTTGCATCCATTGGAAAGGACCACTCAGACTGCAGCAAGCTTATCTTATTTTAGTTAGTGCTTTGATGGTAAGTTGATTATTTATTATAATTACATTAAGTTGTCATCTGGTTACTACATGTATGTCTTTCAACAACATTCATGTTTTGAGGGTAATTTACGAGGGGTTTCATTAACATTTTCAGCAGAAGGGCAGCTGGTTGTCACAGGCAGGCAAAACTTTTTGAACCAAAATTCGTTATAAGAAAAACTTTCCTCTAGATGGTCAAACCAGTCAGGCACAATCATCCTCACAGCCTGTCAATTTGCCTGTTGCCTGGCCCTTAATGAAACACCTGGATTTACACTGTATAAAATGTTTTTGAGATCAAAGTGATGAGATCCAAGTTTTAGGTCTTAAGTAATTTGAAATCTCAAGAGTCACTTAATGAGTTGTAACGAACTCTAATTTGCTCTCAGGAATGAAAGTCCTGTAATTTTGTTCAGGCATCTTACAGGACTGAAAAGGTGTCAGTGATTCCTTTAGGTGGGTCATTGAAATCAGTAACATTAACTGGGAAATTTAGGATCATGTTACTGAGTGAGCAAATTTACTTGTGCAGAGGAAATTCATGCAAAACATTTGAAGAAAGTAGGCACTTAAGGACAATGAAATACTATTCGTAGCTATTTTTTTTGGTATCTGGAAAACCTACAAGAGTCTACAAGCTGGGCTTGTCAATGAGCCGGCTTAGTGTTTCCTTTGCTACATCTCTGTTTAACAGGGATGATTTGAAAATACTGTTAACTTATTTTTAATGAAATGAACCATTATTTCATGTTACAGGCCTTAGTGTTCATCAAATTTTTACCAGATTGGACCACATGGGCAATATTAGCAGCCATTTCTCTCTATGGTAAGTCATCCAACCACTCCATTACTTGCAGTGTGATCAGCAACTGGTTTTTATTGCTTGAGAAACAAGTTAAGCTGTTTGATTTTTTTTTTTCAGATTTGTGTGCTGTTCTGTGCCCTAAAGGGCCCTTGAAGATTCTCGTACAAACTGCTCAAGAGAGAGATGAACCTCTGTTTCCATCTTTAATTTACTCCTGTAAGTTAAATGTCTTTGGATTATGTAGACACTTTCTTTGCATTAAGAAAATTCCTTAATTCTGCAGCAGTATGTTCTGTATGACCTACAGATTTGTACAAGTTTGCAAGATTTTTCTTTTTGCAGGAACATCAGGTTGTTACTGTTGTTAATGATTATCATCATGAGCATGAAACAGTTGAAGAGAAAATCATTACCACTGTGTGTAAACTTCAAGAATTTGATTCCCAGAATACGAAAACTGCACTTCCATGCTTCCCTTAGGTTTTAGGTCCTTACAACTTGTTCAGTTGATTCAACAGCTACCCTACTTGGGGTCTAGACATGCTGCAATTCTTATTTAAAAGCAATTTCCTCCCACTTCTTGACCCAGCATTGCTACGTCTGTTAGATCAGCGCCTGGGGTTTAACTATGTAATATTTCTGATGGTTTTTTTAGCCACAATGATGTGGTCAATTGGCATGGCTGATAGAGATACTTCAGGTGAGCCAAGAGCACGACCATTATCATCCACTCGTGTTAGTTCAGAAGATGAGGAGGAGTTGCTAGAATCTGTCGATGGAGAGGGACCAACAAATGAGGCAGCAGAAAATGCTATAAGAGCACTGGGTGCTCATGACGAGGAACAAAATCCACCAAATGAGTCCCCAGATGGTGACGAAGAAGAGAGTGAGTCTAGAAAATTGAGCTGCTCCACTGTAGAATGTAGCTAGATCTCTTAGAACCTACTGTAGAGATGATTATGTTGATGTTGCAGTAGTGGCCCAATGGGTAGTTCATGTTGGATTCCAAATCAAGAAGTTGGGGCTGGTTGTTTGGAAGCAGGTTAAAGCTAACCCAGGGTTAAAAGCTAACCTAAGTATAAATTTTTCTTGAATAAAAATGTTTTTCACTGCTTAAATAAGCCTCATGTTTTGTTTAGTTTGAGATTATTCAAACTCAAAACAGACGACCAAACAACATAAACAGGAAACCTCACTGCAACGTTACAAAACTCAAATCAAAATTCTCGCTAATCCTGGGTAAGCTTATTCAGCTTTGAACAACCCAGTCCAGGTTTCAAGCCCTGGTCAATGTCATTCTGTTGTCTTTTTGAGCAAAACACTTTACTCTTATAGTGCCAGCAAATTGTTTGAAGGGAAGCTGACAAAATCTTAAGGGATAGTAGGGATAATATGCAAATATAGACTAACAAGAATAAGATTTTAGTACACGTACTGACAGGTTATGAAAAAAGGTCAGGTTCTTATTGCCTTGATGCCATTGATACTTCATTTTTCATTCGTAATTGTATTAACTGTGAATGCAATGCAGTCAACTCTGTTTAATATATTCTCTGTTTAAGAAATAGAAAACATGTACTGTGTTTCTATCGAGTTATAGAAACACAATTTTAAACCAATCAGCGTGCATATTTTCTTTTGGCTATTTTCCAGTGTCAATTAATGATTTTGTTTTTCAATGCCATCAGAGGGTGTCAAACTAGGCCTTGGAGATTTCATTTTCTACAGTGTTCTTGTTGGGAAAGCTTCCTCATACAAGGATTGGAACACTACAATTGCTTGCTTTGTGGCCATTCTCATTGTAAGTAGCCATATAATAATATTGGAGGTGATGCAATCTATTTTCACCTACAGAATTTTGTTGCTGAACTGTAAGAATGTAACATAGGTGTGAGGTGTTTTGAGCTTAGTACATTTTGTACCCTTGACATAAATGCATCTTTAAGGCTTGTTTTTACTAGAGTCAGAATTGGAAGAGCACTAACAATCTAGTGAAAATAAAGAATCAGAGTTGTAAGCAGAGTCATAAGCTTCAGAGTCAGATAAACCGGAACGTTTTCATTTTGTTCCGATTGCACTTATGACTCGTTCTCTTATAATCCAGTGAAAACTACATTGTCAGAGTGTGAAGCAGAAGCAACCAATCACAATGCTAGGAATTTCTGCTTGTGATTCCGATAATCTAGTTTTCATATCATAGGCAGTTGAGTCATAAGAGGACCTGGAATTCTTCTATTGACTCTGCTGGTTTGATTGTATCACTCAGCACTTCTGATGAGGACTCAGACTCCATTACTAGTGAAAACCAGTCTTCTGAGGAAAGGAAGAGATGGGCATTCAAAGAGAGACAGATTTTTCACATGACTATGTTTGTGTATTCAAGCTGTGTTAAATATAGTCCTTCACTCATGGCTGTTTGTTGTTTGCAGGGCCTGTGCTTAACCCTCCTCCTTTTAGCTATCTACAAGAAGGCTTTACCTGCTTTGCCTATATCAATTACATTTGGACTCATTTTCAACTTTGCCACTACAGAGCTTGTCAAGCCATTCATGGACAGCCTCTCCAGTCAGCAGGCTTTCATTTGAGTCTTTTGAAAAAGAACTGCACCATTGTTGTAATATTTATGGCAGTAAAATTTTGTACTAAAAGATAAAATGAGAAATGACTTAGAAAGTTCAGTGCTTTGTGATTCTGCTGGCCGGAGTAATCAACTTCTCTGCAGTTCGTGTAAACCCCAGCAAATAACTACAGTAACAGTTTTAATGGGGGTGTGCCATCATTCTTTGAAAACGATTTTGTAACATTACAAAATCAAATCAGAGAAGGACTCAAATTAATAGAGAGAGAGACTGTGAATTTACAAAATGCTGGGCAGGAGGGTTGAGGGATCTGTAGTCTGGGATCCCATTCAAGGGGAGAAGCAATACTCATACTCAAACTAAGGGTGCCATGCTATTTAGAATCAATCCACTGTGTCCACTAATCTTTGAAATACACTTGTAGCTTTTCAAGCAACAAAAATATGAACTTTATTCATGTTGGGGTTTTGCAGGCTACTAGGAAGGGGCAAGTTTTTTCTCTTTTTTATCATGACCAACCTGTCAGGCAAAATTTGACAAGTAGAAGCCATAAAAGGTTCTGGCAAGGCCTTCAAGTCAGTGAATTCTGAGGATCACTCATAATTTTGGTGAATTTTTTTATCATTGCATGTATCAAACAGACATTTGAAGCATTACATATTAGACTTTATTTCAATGACACTTGATCTATTTTTGGCACTAAATTATTATTGCAATGAAGTTTATCATGATAGGCCATTTCCAAGTTGCCTTTTTCCTTGATGTCAAAATGAGCCTTCCTGCAAAACTGTTCATATGAAAATGTGTTTCACCTGCACCTTTACTTTCACGCAAACGAAGCTCATTTCCTATGAAAAGGACGTGTTTTGAAACAGAGAACTGATTCAGAGGCAAAGGGAAATTCAGAAATGAGCTATCATTATTACACTTAAAACCTGCTTAATATACTTTCAGCACGAATGAAATGTCATTTAAAGCTTCATAAGGTATAGGGTTGCAAGATAAGAATTCAAGTTGATTTCTTGTGGCTCTTTTCTGCTACAACCCTTAGCTACCAATTTTGGTGTACTTTTTTTTCTATCATACTATTGAAAATTTAATGTATATACATAGAACTGCTTTTTTGTTAAAATTGTCTTAAATGGATTATTTATGACTGAAATTGTTATTCTTCCAAAATACATAATTATTGCTGACATTAAAGAAGAGTTGAATTTCTTGTCAATAATTTGTCATTATGGTATAATTAATTATTTGTTCCAGAAGATAATCACCTAAACTCTCCCCATGGACAGCTTTTGGTATGAACCCCCTCCACCCCAAAAATTATAGTTTGGCTTTGTACTTCCCACTAGAATTTTTAGCTTTTGAGAGCTCCTGTTTCTGTATTCTTGATGAGTGTGCACATATGCAAGTTTCTATCAACGTTTGTTCCTCTTCTTAATAATACCTGCCTAGTGTTTTTGAATCACAAAAATTATATCATGGACCAGGGATGGTACAGCTGTGAGAGCGTTCACCTCCCACCAATGTGGCCAGGTTTGATTCTGGCCTGGTGCCACATGTAAGTTAAGTTTGTTGTTGGTTCTTGCCTAGCTCCAAGGGTGTTTCTCCGGGTTCTCGGGTTTTCCTCCCTCCAAAAACAAGCATTTACATACAACTTCCAATTCAACCAGGAGAGAGGACCTGCATGAAAACCAGCTTAGGCTGATGTGGCCTCCTCTCTAAATATCGTAAATTTAAATGGCCAGGCAGTATTGTTGAGTAAATCAGTCAGAAAAAAAAAGTTAGTGATCAGCCATCAAATAAACCAGCTAACCAGTATAAATGTTTATTTTGTATAAATATGAAATCAATAAAACACTTTAAGTTACGTACAAAGGTACTACTACACTATAATTCTGCAAGCCAGTCCTTCATATAGATACACTTGCTTGGTGATATAGGCCCACCATCTCGACACTGATCAGATACCTGTAAACGACGATCAACAATAAAATCATGGTTCAAGTTAAAGGAGCTCAGTCATGGTATTTTAACTTATTTTGGCCACGTGCAGAATTACCTTTAAATTGAAGGAAACCTGGAAATAGTAGCTTACAAAAATGGAAAAACACCAAAGGGATAATAATAAACCGTAAAAGAACAAGGATGGTTAAGGATAGAGAAGATTAAAACAGATTAAAAACCACAAACTTGAAAAATTTAGGCTAAAGTTTTCAAGATGCATAAACCATGATGTAGCTCCTGTAAGGGAGTCAACCTTAACTAAAACACTATGTTCACCAACAATAACAATTTTACTATTAAGACAGCAGGAAATGAGACATTTTTGAACATGTTACTAAACTATCATTGTGCGTGTGTCACTAGAACCAGTAGATCTGTGCATTTCAATATTAAAAACATTGCTAAAACTTGGAATATAATGGTCAGTCCTTTCTTCCTGAGCATTCAAAGCTATGTCAAAGGACACTTGTTCACCTTCACAGGAAGATAGCTTCCTTACCGGGCAAACACCACACGGTGTCCTCATGAGTCCTGTCACTGGTAACAGAGGTCTAAGAACCCTGAAAAGTTTCCTTTGTCCATTTGATGATGATCCTGAACTGCTATCCACCACTAGTGACATTTCTGCTTTTCCATCAAAGACTAATGTGTTCAAAATTGTTTCAATATCACCCTCGGATAGTTGAACCTACAATCATGTAGAATTAATTAAACAATGTTAGTTACATGCAAGCTGAGTGTCACCTGAGTGTAGCCTTGTGCCCAGTGTACCTCAGTCTACATTTAAGCAGAGGGATTGGGGAGAGGTAATGTATCCAAAGCCACTCTTCACAAGTTAGGATTTGAAGAGATAACACCTTGCTACCATTAGGTTACTTATCTTCCTTGACAGTTTAATAGTCTTGTTTTGTTGAGGTTATTCTTCTGGTTTAGTGTCCATTCTTGACTAGGTGGGTAAAGTCTGCATACAAGCCAACTGGCCCATCAGGCTGGAGCATATCCTGGTTTCAGTAGCATGAAGCAACTAGGAGTATTTCTACTCCCGCCTGGATGGGATGCTAGTCCATCACAGGGTTACTTACCCCCAGCATTAAATTTGTCAATACCCATATACACCTGGGTGGAGAGAGGCACTGTGAGAGGTAAGTGTCTTGCATTGTCCCCAGCCAGGGCTCTAACCCAGACCACTCAATCTAGAGATGAGTGCACTAACCACGAGGCCACCGCACCTCCTGATTAGGACTCACAATATTCCAAATCAAAAAGTTGCAATTTGGTACCAGTACTTTTTCATGCAAACATATGGAATCAATAGTTAATTTGGGTTTGTACCAACTGAAGCTAGGGAGCACTGGTCAATCTGCAAACTCTAGAGGGACTGTATATATAGACCATTCGTACAGAAAGAATGACACTTTTTTGCAGCAACTGCAGTTAAAGCCAGAAGGTGGAGTTGCACAGTTGTATGCAAACACAGATGCACATAAAAAACTTGTCAGTAATAATTTGTTAGAAGTAATGTATTTACCTTACTGATTCCTAGTTCAGAAATGTACTTCCACACATCATTGCATGACGAATAAGAAGCATTTCTTTTAGCTAAAGGATCCACATTCATTCTGTCAGCTTGATCAGCCTACAAACAGTAAATTTATCATTATCCCACACAAGATTGAATAAGGTCCTCTAGAGCAGGAGTCCAATCAAGTTAGGGGGGGTGTGGAAAACAAGGGAGAGCAGAAGTCAGGAGGGGTATGGAAAGGCTGGGAAGTGAGATTTCCAAGGCATTACTGTAGTGGGAACTGAATGAGCATCTGCGTGATAAAAACAGCATTGCACAGAACTGCTGCCCCTCTTGTCTCACCACAATGCACTTACCATAATTACATGTATACCACTACACCTACCACAAGGTTGTCACATACAGCAGGTACGTTGAGTTGACAGACATACCAACTGCTGATTACAGTTTCTGTTTCATACCTTTTGTTCAAGATACTTGTAACACTGTTGATTTAGCACTTCTACAAACTCAGATTCAAAATCCTGATCACTGTACCAAGCTCCTCCAGTCACTGTAATGTCAGGCTCCAAATTAAAGAGCATGTACACTTTCTTTCTAGAAGCCTAAAAAATAGTCAGAAATGAGTGAGTTTGTTCTGTCTCCAGTAATTTATATTTCTTGTTTAATGCTTTTATCACCTGGCCATCCAGCTCTACCAGCCCCTCTCATGGTTATTCCAGGCAGCCAGTAATCTAATTTCATTCCTAATTAATTAATTATTTAATTGCAAAGGCAAGACAGAGTGCAAATAAAGATTTTTGTTCAGAGGGTATAACTGCTTATAGTCTTGTTCAGAAAAAAATCTATACCTCTCCCACCAAGGGTTTTTTGGTTTCAGCTCTCACCCCACCCCAGAATTCCATTTTGGCTCATACTTTTCCTTTACAAATTTTGGCTTTTGAGACCCACCCCTTCCCCCACATCCCCTTGGAATTTCCAATAACCCTCCTTAGGGTGGGTATGGGTATTTTCTGGAATCACACATAGTAGCCAAGTCAACTGATAATTAAACCAATTTCTGCCTGATTTATTAAAAGCTTGTTGTTGTCACAGGAACTGTGACTAGCTTTTGTCTGCCAACATGAGGATCAGGTTGAAGAAATTTAGCAAGATTGATCGACAGATTTAAGGAAAGAATCACAGTTTCTCTATAGTACTTACAGCTACAGATTTGACAGCCTTAATAAGCTTCTTGCTCTCCAGATTCTTTACAATCTTGTTGACTTGTGTCATTTGTATGTTACTTTTGAATCTGATGTCCCTAATCCAGATACCTGCTCGATGTATATAATAATTATTATATAGATTAATTTTATGCAGCGTTATTAGTGATCTCAATGGAAAATAATAACACATGTATAACATGTACAAGTACTATAATTTTGAAATGAAATAATTTTGAAATTTACCTTTGTTTTGTGCCTCTTCTATAATCTGATAAACAAGTTTCTCTTGTAAGTCAAATCCTTTTGTTTTCCTGTAAAAACAAGTTATTAGTTATCTGAAATTGTGTTTCAGAACTATTGTGCAGTGACCAAATCCACACCCACCCTGAGGAAGGTTGTTGGGAATCCCATGGGGGAGGGGGCTCAAAAGACAAACGTTTTAACAGGAAGGAAAAAACTAATTATTATAGCAGAGCACTTGTTACTTTTACTTCAAAGTTAAAACCTCACAATTTTCTTATTTATATAATCTATTTAATTCACCTTTTCTCTTTACACGACCCCACAAACTCATAGCTTAAATTTCGTTGAGTTCAAATAAAGGTTATTCAGTTGTTTGTTTGCTCATTCCTTCAATTTCCAGAGGAGTAGGGGGGGGGGGTTCAAACCAATGGGGGTAGGGGTAGTCCTCACTTTTTACATTAGTTCCTAAAACATTGAAGTGTAAAAGTAAAAGCTGAAACTCACGTCGCTGCCTGTGCATCTTTGTATCTATATAAAAGCTGTGTGCCACTTTTTAAAAGTTCAATCCTACCCTTCAGAGAAAATATGCAAGCACATGCACAACATTAGCGCATTACAGTGCAAAGTAATGCAACAGCTAAGTCATATTCTCAGACAACAATTCTTGAAAAGTGATTTTCAAAGTGCATCTAAAATCCACATAGTGATCATAAACTAATATATTGATAAAAACAATAATAATTAAATTAATTTACTGATCTGTTATAATAAGTTACTCTAATAAGTTATTTCTCCTCAGAACAATCTCAGTGCATTGTCAAGATGACAGCTGATAAGAAAAAGAAAAAGAATTAACTTTTCAGATGATAAATAGTAAATAAGCTGGTAAAAAAATCAGAAGTTAGAAGAAATGTTTCGAGACTGCTTGGCTAAGGAAGCTGTCTTTTTCATTGACTTTTATGTATTTCCTTTTTTCTTCTGAGACCCACCATAGAGAGAAGTCTGTTTATAGCAGTTACTCTTTGCTGTGGAGGAATATTTGGCATATCCTGAGATATCAGCTGGTCTGTTATTCCTTTTGGATTCGCTTTACAAAGTTCTACGACTCTCTCTTCCAAATCTACAGCGTCCACGGCTTCTTGTTTGATAACGACGTCTGCGACCGCCATCTTAATTTCTTCTGGCCTGGGCTTGGTGGCCACGCGATGTTGTGGCTTGGTAACCGAACGTAAGCCATGTGGCGCAAATCGTCCAATAGGTCCTTTCCCTGTACTCTTTTCAAATTCAAGCTTATCCTTTACCTGGCTCGGTGCGCTAACTTTTACCTTTATTTTTAACTTCCAATGAAACATTTCTATTGATCCTACGCGTCGAAGGGATTGATTGTGATGGAAGATATTGACGCTAGTTCGCTGGAAGTGGCCAAGTCTTCATTCCTCTCTCTTCTGTCAAGAGTTGACCCCTGCGAGTCGCCAAGTTTTGTAGAATGGGTCATTCAGCATTGCTCTAATGTAAATACCACTGGGAACACAGGAGAAACAACTAATTACGCATCTATGACTTCGGCGGAGAAAAGGTTGAGAGAGATTGTGAAAGATATCAAAAAGAGGGTTCCTCTTCTAGGGGTCATGGCATCAGAGAACATTTCTCATCCAGAAGAGGAAGAAGAGGTAACTCAACATAATTAGGGCTTATGCTGCCCTGAAAATGTGGAGGTATTTGATATGTTCAAATAGGGCCTACCTCCAGAGTACAATGCACCCAGGGGGGAACTCCCAAAAGGACAGGGGTGCTTTTTGGAGATTTTGAAGAGAACCCCTAAGAGTTACCAAGATCCTGTTTTTGTGGGTTTGGCTAGAAAGGTTTTTCTCCCCTAGGAGGTACCAATTCTTGCATAACACATTATTCCCTGTTATATTTTCTTGGCTCAATACCCTATAAGGTACCTCAAAAGCTTCTGCTGTGGACCTTTTGAGGTCCAGTACCCCTAAGAGTTACCAAAAGTGTGTTAATAACCCCTAAAAGGTATGATGAGCACCCCTGTCCTTTCTATATGGGAGCCCCTGGGGACAACACATTGCCAGATCCTGGAGGGAGATGGGTCTGTGAGGGGAGGGGCCTTCAAGAAAAGGGGTGACGAAGACTAAGAGAAGCATAGGGGGAAAGGGTGTGTAGTGAAATAATGTTCAGGAAAGCAGGAAGTGAGAGAAAAAGACCAAATTATTTTAATAAAAGCTTGGGAGTCAGAGGACAGTGTAACAGGAATTATTTGGGAGGTAATTGTGACTATATTGCATTGCAAACTTCTGACCCCACTTTCCCTTCTGCTATATCCATCCTTTCACCAGTTTTTTAAAGGTTGATTGCCTCATGGAAAAGGTTTTGCAACACAAGTGAATAGGGAAAGGAGCATTAAAAAATTATCACCTTTCATAGCAACAAGTTCTAAATAGTTAAAAAGCCAATTAATGCCATGGTGAATGATGAGGAACACATGCAGAGCTTTGACAGAAAATACAAATTTTATCATTTGTTAACTGTCTTATGGTATACATATCAGTCCAATCATCATTTTAAAGAATTTATTATCCATAATCGATGGATAGGGTTAAAAAAAAAATATCATGCTTACTCCAGTCATCTTTTAAAGGAACATGATGTATTTTCCATCATGTTGTAGTTTAATTAAGATGTTTGCAAAGTTTGTAAAACCTAAAATTAAAACAGTTTCTTCTTTGTGATACATTTCTGATCAATGGTTCTTTCTTAGAATTCAGAGTTCCATCCTTCCACTACAATTCATGTTGATTCATTCCTGTACAGTGATGAAGACATTGACAGACTTTGTGATGAGGGCAAAATGAGTCGTAACTACTGTAAAGATTGTGGATCTCACAATACAGCTCCACTAAGTAAGAAGTGCATATTAAAATAATGGACTGATACCCTACTAACACTCGACTGACACTCTATCAATACTCAACCAACACTCGACTGACTGTCGGCCGATATATCGACTGTGTATCAGTCGAGACTTAGCCAATACAAGGCCAATACTTGACCAACAGATCAACCAAGTGTCAGTTGATATATCGGTCAATAGTGTCAACCGACATGACCTAAAGTAAACATGATCCCTCTATTTCAGAGAATTAAAATGAAACTAGCTACACCTTTTTATTTTTAAACTTGTATGACTGACATAAGTTTTATCCATGGTCAACAAAATTTTATATTTTCAGCTTTTATATCACATTCCTCATCACTGGTGCAATTAAGGTTCATATTTCAAGCAGCCCTTCCCATGATACTTAACACACTTAGTAACAAGTTGATGTTAGATGTTGGGTCAAGACTTGGAGCTGTGCTTTATGGAGTAAGTAGTATATAATAATTATGAATTGAGCTGAAAACTGAAAGACAATGCCTTAGTTATTCTGTATAAATGTGCTTTCCCACACACAATTGGGAGCCATGCCAAGCTGAACCATGCAGATTGACCTTTATTACAAAAATTAATGTTAAAATAGTACAAGAAAGTGACTAGCAGGAAAAGATGACCTTGGGATTACATGCTGCAAAAAACTGGCAAACAACCACAATCCATGTGACCAGACTACCCACACACAACCGCCAAGAGTCCAGAATGTGTGTGAGAAAAACGTCTTCTGCTTCTTTTGTTCCCCAGCCAGTGGAAAACAACACTCATAGGGCAGGTGCAAAGACTGTGCAGGTAGTCTTGTGTGTCAGGTATATTCAGATGTATTCCATGAGGCAGGCTGTTCTGCATCCAATTGAAAGAGGACAGATCCAGTCAGTGAAATCCAGTTTTACCACATGGAACTTCAGCTTGATTGGATTTGCATTGCCACCTAGCTTAAGAGACATTCAATCTACCCTTGCAAAGAAAGTGATATACTGCCCAAAGGACATTTCTCACTTACACCCCTCCCCCTAAAAAAAATCATCTCTTACAGTAGTTCTGTAATTTAAATGTCCTTAATTTTCCCAAGAAACTGCAAAATCTACTAACTGGACTGCAACATCCACTAGCCCCAAGCTATGAGACATGACTTTCTTGAACTTCTTTCTGTATTTTTAGGTCACACAGACATTACGTATTTTTCCTAACTAAAATAGAGTATTTATTTATATTTATTTATATATATATATATTCCTTCCCTATAATGTTTATTACAGCGTCAGTCACTACATTTGTTACTCTTAAGAAAAGCACAAACCCTGTGTAATTAAGTCTGGCAGTTACATGTGCTGTTTACTTTCTAGTCCCCATATAATTTATGATCAGTCCATGAAAGCAATTAGTTAGGTCATCATGTTATTTTAGCACTCCATCTTCTTAACCTTAAGTTTTACATTATAGATTAATATATACACTTTGAGATGTACACTTCTCACAGAATTTTACCCAAATTTTATCATTCTTGTAGAAACTCTTAGGCTAAGAAAAGTCTACTACTAGCTACTAGCTAAGTCAGTCTTTGTCCTGATCTTAGTATTATTGTAAGACAACATGCTTTCATTGTTGGCCAAATGTTAAAATTTTATCAGAAATTTTTAAAATTAATACTTTTACTAATTTATTACCTTTTCTTGTAGGCATATCATTTCAGCACAATACAGAAGATTATTGGAGTAGAAATCAATTCAGATTTGTGTAACTTGCAACAGGAGACAATAGAAAAGTATAACATGTCAGATCGAGTGGAGGTGAATTTTTAAAAGATGTGTAAGTTAACTAAGGTTCAGTTTGTTGGTTACATTGATGTCATTCAGCATTACAGGACATATATTGCTCAATCATCAAATAATGGTGTTATATACCTGCAAGTGACCACTGTCCCAGGGGAGTTGCAATTCCTGTGCCTCATGCAGTAGAATTCCAAGTTAACGAAACAGCAAAGATTGAAATTTGTCAATTGCAGCTGTCAAAAACTGTTCAGTCAGAGAAAAAGCATTGTGCTCTATCAGTGATCCATAACCAATCAACCTCATCACCCGATGAAGACTTGCAGTATGTGGTCGAAACATCAAGATCTTCATCACAAGTGACTACGTCATGACATGATAAGACAAACAATAATATTATACTTCATTGTTAATAATATTATGTCTTTGTTGTTATCTCAGATCAGATGCGCTGATATTTGCAGTGAGCTTACCCTCTTGGAACAAGGTATAAACAAAGACTGTCAGTACTAGTATTATAATTAGTACAACTCCAAACAACTGCAAAATATAACCTTGAGAAATTGTACCTCAAGATTAAATGGAAAATTGCTAAGTATTATCTACTAGTATCCCTTTCTCACATTTGCTTGAAATAAGCTCTGACCGGTTTTACCATGTTGCATCTAAAATCAAGATTTCGATATAATTTACTGTCTTTTAGTCTATGGCTACCCTTTTATTCTTTATTGGTTTGTTTTCTTGTTTATACTTCACTCAATCACTTGGGTGGAGGCGCAGTGGCATCATGGTCATTGTGCTCGACTCCAGATTGAGCGTTCCAGGTTTGAGCCCAGCTGACTGGGGTCATTGTGTTGTGTTCTTGGGCAAAACACTTTACTCTCACAGTGCCTCTCTCCATCCAGGTTAATTCAAGCAAATTCATTGCTGGAGATACCAGTAACCCTGTGATGGACTGGCATACCATCTCAGGGGGAGTATTTTCCGAGTGAGAAATACTCCTAATCACTTCATGCTACAGAAACTGGGATAAGCTCTGGCCTGATGGGCCACTTGGCTCATATGCAGACTTTGGACATTTATTTATAGCCTGCATAGTGTAATATGCCTGCAACGCAAGCTATTTATTTAGAACATGCGTGCTGTTGGAAAAATCTTTATTTCGTTTGTTTCCTCAGCTGATGTTGTTGTTCTGAACAATGTGTTTGAGTTCTTTCTACCTGTGGATGAACAAATTAGGTAGGAAGCAAAAGATTTATCCCATATTGCTGATTACAAAATGCAAGAATGACATACCTTGACTTGTAAAGACCAGAGTAGAATTTTGATTTTCTTTTTGTTTTTGTGCAAAGAACTTGGAAAATTCTCAGAGAGCACTTGACAAAGCCTGGTTGTGTTTTAGTCACTGTGCCTAGTCTTGAAGAAGCCACAATCTTCAATGATAAGGTTAGTTGAGATGCTCATCATTTTAATTAATGTAAGTTTAAGTTAATATTTAAACTCAAAGCTGAATGAAGCTTTGTAGAATGGCGGTCTTAAGGTAGCAAAAGAGGGAGGCAACCCTGCCACCACCAACCTCCAGGCACCTGCCAACTGAGAGTGAGGGAGGGAAAACCAAACAATCAAGAAGAATATTGACTCAGGCACTTACACTGTTGGTGAGACGCTGACCAGCACTGGCCTGATTTGAACTTTGCCTAAATTTCTGATCAGTAGTTTAGCTTAGCCTGAAATGCCAGTCATCACCCACCCTCAGCTAGGCTGTGGGCGCGAGGTGCTATTAAAATAACTGTGTAATATAAATTCTGAGTAAGATAATTTTTTAAAAAGAGTCGAGTTTAAAAAAATCTGTTATGTCAATGTTCATTTTTCTTATTTGCTTTTATGAGCGAACCAAGCATGAATGGAACAGTTATGAACATTGCGACTTACATCGTATCAAAGGAATACTACTCCAGAGTAGAGTAGAATCCCTGATAAAGTTCTTTTTCCTTTTCTAGGCTTGCATTGATCTAAACAGTTGGGTGAAGCCTTGTACAGTAAGCTACAATGTAACAGAAATCTCTTCTTGTGATGAAGACATTTATGAACTACAAAACATTTTCTTTTATCAAGTGAGATGAAAAAGGCCAGTCAATGATAGAAGTATGTTCCATGGCACAAGACATCCAGTAAAAAGGCAAAGATCTGACCAAAAATATTTCACAATATTTATTTCAACATAATGCTGTTTACAACAATATTGCAATATTGGTACATGGAGCATGGATCATTTAAAATAAATCTCTCAATAGCATTTTTACAGTTGACAGTATTTTGATTAAGATTTATTTGTTAATAAAACTGTTTTATGCCCTCATTCTTGTGTAATACAAAGTAATTTACATTCTTAAGATGTCTTAACCTGGTATATCCTGTGTGCCAGAGGGTTCGCCGCTCACAATCACAGCTTCGCTACAAAAAAAAAAACCTCTGGCACCCAGGGTAAACCTGGTAATACATGCATTCATAAGCTCAAATAACTACTAACAGTCTACATTGTGGTTACCAGGTATGGAATAATATCCTTGTCAGATCTTTCAGTTAATTACCACGCAAATAAGGTCTGTGATTGATGCATGTTTAGGCACAATGTGTGCAAAGGGTATGCTGGTAGCCCTCTGTACAAACTGTACCAGACCAAAATTCTAGGCAATAATATTACTATTGTTCCCAGACATCTGTTGAAATGTTTTCTTTTTTTTTTTTTCAGGCCGTTTCACATCCTGTTGGTTTCATTCACATGATTCAAAAAGTGATCACGAGATGAAAAACATATCTTGGCACTTATGGCCACAGTTTGAAGCACAATCGCTGCAAATTCCTCAAAAGTACCAAGTTATCCATGCGATGGATTTTGCATCTGTCACACTCTTCTCTGTAATGTATGTTGGATTGTATCTTGCTAGAAAGTATGAAACTCAACAAACTTGGAAACAAACTGTGAAGCAACTTTACGATGGCAGAGATTCACTCATCACACGATCGTGAAATTCGTCATCACATGATTACTTTTTTTTCAGGTATGTGAAACCAATGGTGCATGAAATGGCCTGAAAAGGACCATTTCAACTGACGTCTGGGATCAATAGTATGCACTAATTTTTAAATTATTTGGCAGTTAACAGATGCACCCAAATTATATAATTGTTCTAATACCACTTGGTAGAACTTGCTAGTAAATTATTCAATTGCACCTCTTTCTACCTTAAGTTAATGTTTTCTAACATGAAAAAAGAATAAATAATTAGTGCAACAGAGCCTTTGTTGAAGTAAAACTAAATGAATCTTGCACATTCATTGCTACCATAACATATTTACAACGTTGCTTTATGACTTGGATATCAGTTATAACTTTTACTACAGTTGTAACAATTAAATTGATGTTTTTTTTTACCACACCAACTTGTAAGGCATGGCTTATGTACAACTCAAAAGACCTGGTCATCTACCTCCCTTCCCCACCCATGGCCCAAAACTCGACCTAACTCCATCTTATTTCGGTTTATTAACACTCTGATAAGTTATGAAGATATGATTGATCATGATAGGATTGATAAGTCTTGATCGTTCAAAATGTTTTTTATTATTAAGTCTAAACTTAATTTTAAGCCAATAAAAATCAAATGTTGTAACAACTTCAAGTTTCTGAATGACTGGCATGGCTTTTCCATACTAATTCTAATTTCATGCTGCTTCACATAAAGCAGTCAATACCTACAGAAGATTAGTACACTATTTACAATTGTGACCATAATAATTATACAAATAAATATCTTGGCTAACTTAATAACCTTGCATGAAGGGCTGACCGTAAGAAACCTGGAATGAGGGTGAAGAACAAGTGCAAGGTTGCTGCAGGAAATGACATTTTGTTTGAAACAATCGTATGTGACAAAACTCAGGCTTTTTGGTCACACCCCCTACCCCCACCCTCTTCACAGATCCCTTAAGGTGCACCTTTGTGTTCTGCAGCCTTTTCTACAGGAATTGCAGCAGCATTTCACCAAAAGATGAGAAAACGTTCAATATCTTTGTTTTAAATTTTGAAAGTCTGGCTGAATAACTCCTTTGTTCAACTGTAGCCTCTAGTAGAAAGTGAATCCTTACAAGTCAAGATTAGTCTTATGTTCTTCAAACATAACATTTCTCCATTACTACTGTAGCCCATGTCAGAAGTCATAAATGGCCACAGTAAAGACCAACATAGTTTTTTGAAAGTTCACCTATTGACCTCAAAATTAACTTTGACTCTGGAATAAAGGCTACTATTGATTAGAATGACTGAATTATTAAATTAATTTTCAAAATTCAAAACAATACATGCTGCTCTACACATTAATTTTTATCCGCTAGAAATATTAATTACTAGAAGTAGAATTGATTAATTCCTTCAGTTTCCACCCTGGTTGTCACCATTTTCCTCTCTTAGCCCAGTCTTTAGGAGTCCAGTGTAGACAGGTTGAGTCAATCCTAATCTTTCTCTTTGTCATGGCTCTTCTGTGCCCATCAAGAATTTCTTTTGACAGATTCAGAATGTATTGTCCTTTGTAGTAGTGGATGATTCCAAGATGTTGCAAGGTTGAAACAACATCTTCCTTTCTTATGCTGGTCATCTCACAAATATCACTGTTAGAAATATGCCAAAGCAATAATTTATAATTTTTTTTAATGTGTAACTACACAAGGCTAAGAACTACAATGCAGAAGGTAGAAAGCACAAATATGATTCTTAGTTCCTCATTGGAAATCTTTAAATTTTCAAAGGCGAAATGCTGGAATTTACTGCTTGAAATATCTTGAAATGTCAATGGTTTCAATAAATTATGAGTTTCATATTACATTGTATAATATAGCAAAGATAAATTTTTATCAATAATTTCCCATTGAAAACCTGGATTAGTCCCTTAAAAGTCCTTGACTGTTTGGTCAAATAAAAGGAGTGCAAACCCTATCTAATTCCAAAGAGTTTTGCCAATCAATGTTTTTTATCTCAAAGTTCTGGTGCTACCCTTTACCTCTGAGTCTCTGGGAAGTTAAATATTAAATGCACTCTTACTTGATAGTTATTGCTGGAGGATTTCCATCCTCCCCAGCCTTGAGAGAAACAAGAATTTCAAGAATGGTCTGTGACCAGTAGCTGCGGTAAGAAAGCAGTCCTAAATCTGAGAGAGGCTTTTCTGGGGTCCCTGTTTTACCTTCAAACTTTGAAAGCTCATAACCTGCCGAGAACAATTTATCATACCAAATAAAAATTTAGATGGCATGCTAAATACAAGCAAACAGACAAAACAGAAAATGATCAGCAAATAGTTTCTCCTCACTATATCCATACACTTTCTAGGAGACTAGTGAAGAGAATAAGCAAGGACATTAACTGTGGCATATAATATTTGTTTGAATCATGTCTTACCAATGTCTCAGGACATCAAACATTAGTGACATGAAGTACTTACTAGGTCAACTCTTATCCTGGATTGAAAATTAACTTTGAACGACACAAGCAAAATCTTGATTCCTTCAAAAGTTTCTTACAAAATTTCTGATGATCACACGCATACTGGTACATGTGTGTCTGTCATTCTTTCATAGGACTCCCCCGGGGGAGAATGTAAAGTGAGCAGCAAAATGGCAAAGTAGAAATTCACACTTACTAAATTCTATCAGAAGCTTGCCATAACCCATTCTCTGATACTGTGGTAGAGTTAGAATGCAGGCTACATTGTAATCTTCTGATGATTCTTTTTCCTGAAATATTCACAAGATTCACTCATTAGGTGCTTCTGTGTAGAAAACAAATCGTTCCTGAACCCATCAGACACACAGTAGAGATTTACAGTAATAAATATTTTACTAACCTTGTCTTCTCACTCCATACTGTAAGTTAAGGATCCTCGTTTTCTCCCCTTCAAGGCCCAAGTGCTTCATGTTTGGGTGATAAATCGAAGGGAAAAACTTGGTCCATGACTTACAGTACAGACCTCAAACTTGGTCAGTAAGAGGTATTTCTATCACTGCCGCAATCTGCTTCCAACCTAAACTAAGAATTATTGAACATCGCCTGTCCTGTGAAAAGGCATTCCTACCTTAGAGAAGTATCCTACAATGTGAAATCCAATTGAGTCATATTCAGTCATGACGTAAAACAGAAAAGGGTCTGTGTCGTAGTATAAAGTCTTGTGATCTAGAAACATTTTAGCCAAGAGGCACAGATTTTGAGCGTATGCCTGGAAGAGAAATTAACAAACAGTATTTTTTATTAAGGTAAGCCAACTATTTTTCCTGAACACAACAGAAAATTATGTCTAGTTAGGATTTTTGCGCCAAAAAAATTGTACTATATAATATGTGGTAGGTCAAAATGAAATTCAGGTTAAAATGATTCTAACCTAGTTCGATTCTCAATTTCCTTTGTCTTCTAACCCTGATTATTCATGATCCAGAATAATTAGGGTTAAGAGACAAAGGAATTTCATTTTAACCTGAATTTCATTTTGACCTACAACATGCTGATGACTTCATAATCCCAGAGATTGAAAGAATATGACCTTTTTTTAGCTTAGCAATTCACACCTTGTTTTTTCTGCCATCAATTTCAAAGAAAGATATTGTTCCTTTCCTGTAAATTTCATTGCCAGGGGGATGACGTAACTTGCATTTTTCCTGCAAAATATAAACAAGGAAAAAATAAATTACGTAACAAAAATAATAAAAATAATGTGAATCCACACTTGTAGCGTAGTCTTCACTAATAAAATGACAGACCTACGTGTAGCCTTGAATATCAGAATTATCAGAATATTCTTGGGACCAACCTTGATAAATTATTAAAATACAGTAAATATTTTTAAGTTGTTCTTTTTAATACCTTGTGTCTTTTGAGGCAGTGGAAACTCTTTACATACTTTAGACAAAATTCACACAGGAACACCACAGGCTCCAGAGTGAGTTCTTGTGGATAGGGTGAAAAGTACCAGGGTTTAATTCTGAATTTCCCCAGTTGGACCATTTTGATGTTTTTCATTCGTGTTATGATGTCGTCATGACTACGATCTTGAACCATACTGCCTGTCTGTCTCATGCTCCCTGTTTTTGGTGGAGTGCTGGGCAAGTCCTTCGGGCTGTCTTGGGAATCAATCTTTCAACATAAAAGACAAAAGTGTTTTTATGGTTATAAATTCAACAATGGTAATTTTTAACCATTTTCAAGTCTGATTTTCTCTTTAAAAGCCCCATGCCCATGACAAACCAAACACAATTAGTGCACTTCACAGCATGATCAAACTTTGTACTTACAGACCATTTATCTCAGACCATGCTTGACAAGACACCTTCAACATAATTTATTGATCCTAGTGGTACCCAGGATGTGTGTCACATATCAAAGACAAATGTGTTGAGACATTTTTGCAAATGGGGCATTTTCAAACCAAGATACATACTTCTCTTGATTAAAAAAAAAAACTCTTTCGTCAATAAACACCCCCACCCCGCAATCAATGTTAAAACAAGTTTTTTCGACACTGTCACATGGTTAGAACACTGGAAGGGGGGAAGGGAGCAAAATATATGGAGTGCAAGTAGAAAAATTACATTTGAAGGGAGAACGTTTGTTTTTGGGTAATGTCTCAACTACTTTCTCCTGTAGCGTTGTGGTTACCTACAGCACCTGACTGGTGTGTGGAAGGACACAGGGTTTGACTCTTGTTAGAGGCTCAAATGTTTTTTCTTCTTTTGTCTCTAATATACAGAGAAAGTTTTCTTGTGTTTTACCTCATCACCAGACTTGTCCATGGCATTAGCTTTCCTCTTCCTGCCTACCGGAGCTTTAGGTCGTCCTCCTCCGACACCATTCACAAGTTCCCTGTCAGGCGAGCAGGGCCTGGAACCAGCAGTACCTTTACCCTTACTGATCTTTTTAGTATCTTCCTTTTTAGGCATCTGCAGTTTGGTCAAGTCCAGTCGCTCTTCTTCAACCCATTCATCAAGCCGCTTGTTGACTAAAACACAAAACAGAAGTTAGGCAAGAGATTCCCAGTCTTGCATGAAGTGCATAGCTTAGGTAACCAATGAAAAAATTTTGAACTGGAAAAAAAAAATTCTGCTTTGTGTTGAAATGCCATCATATTTTCATAAATCATGTAATAAAGGCCACATATGAAAGTGTATGGGATCATTAAAAAGATACTGTGAATGATCAAGCTGTTCTAGAAAGACTTTAATTTCAAATACAGCCGGGATTCAACTTGTAGAAGTATAAACAAGTACGCCGAGCGGACCTGTCGTTTAGGGAAGCAATGCATCACGGGAATGAAAACTCCCGTTCCGCCATCTTGAATTTTTGGGCTGAATAAATTTCGAAAAAAACTCGGATTCTTGACAATTACGCCTTAAGTAGTCTTAATAATGGGTTAAATAAATCACAAATAAATAAAATCGACAGGATTGATGTTGAAAAATTGCCCTTCCATGAGTTAAAACTCCAAAATTGCTTGTTGCTGTGGAAGCAAAATGCGCGCCAAAATATGCAATATAGGCTTATAGCGTAAGCTTATACAATACACAAAATATTTCGTACTCACAGTCGATATAATGCACGTAATAATGGGTCAGACCATTTGAAAGTTCTCTCTTGCTCAGTATTTCAGCCAATGCTACGAAAAAAATGTAAGTGGTGAACACAAGAACAACGCTTTCAACCTCATTTTGCATGTCCGTTTTCACTTTGAATCGAAGAAATTACTTACGCCATTCGTCGGAACCACTCATTTTTACTGGCATTCTGCAACCTTCTACCACCTCCATCTAAGATGATCAACAATTAAAAGATTTAGTTAAGAAAATAGGCTGATCACGTGGATTTTTACGTCTAAAAGCTCAATTTCTTTACCGAAGTTTCACCGTTAGCTTCCGCCATATTTGATTCCTCCTTTGTCGCCATTACTGAACGACGAGGACGTATAACGAACTTCTCCGTTCAATTATCGAGCCCACGAATAGTACCGACCTTTTATCGATCTATAACCGTGTAGCGGGGTCCAGTCTTTCACGGCCGTTGATGTGCAGTTTTTATTTTCCCGAATAGCTACGATTTCGGAGGATTTTTCAGCCGTTGATAGCAATATTGCTCAATAACAGGGCCGTTTCTTGAAGAGTGTATCTACAAATTTCTCATTTAAAATATTGATGATATTGGGTTTGGGAATTTAGTGTTGTGACGCACTCCACAACCCACTTTCCGGTTGCGTGACAACGCCGAACCTGTTAACAGTCACGCTCTCCGAACTGTTCTTGGTAGTAATAATCTAAACTCGTTACCATTCAGGTTTTTGTTTCCAGGTTGCTTTTCGATTGAAAAGTGAAACATGTACGATTCAAGTTGCTTTTCATAATTCTTGTTAACTTCGAAAAAATTCTGGAAACTGCAAGTCTGAGCTTGTCCCTGGCCCTGCACGTCTAACGGAAGTGACATCATATGCTAATTTTGTTTTGTTATGGCGCGATAAAATTTAAATGCAGTTAGAGCTATTTTAGTCGCGAATTTGCCATGTCAGATCGAATCAACTGCAAATGACTTATTAGTATGTTCATAACGGTACATTCTGTCATGCCCAATCGAGGACTTAAAGTTGCCCAGCCCGAAGCAATGATGCTGAGCGAAGTACACACACAATTAATGATTCTTCCATGAGTTCGGGAACTGAAGCGGAGAGCTCAAAGCGAAAAATGCGGATACCGAAACCTAAAACGACGAGCCTTCGAAAACTTTGCAGGGCTGTGATTATAAGGAACACAGGATTGCATCGACTACGGAGAGCGCGAAAAGATCTTCCTTTGCCGCGAAATTTAATTGACTTTTTGACATCGGATTTCAGCTTTCGAGAGTTTGAAATGCAGAGTTTAAATCTCCCAAGAGACATGCGAATTCACTGTATTTATCCGTCCTGCAGCTTGCTGGACGATTCTAAGGTTCTTTTGAAGTGCATAAACGTCAAAGCTTGTAATTCCACGACTGTTTCGCGTCTGTTGGACAAATGGGCAGATATAAATCACAAGAACATAATGAAGGTGTTATTGTGGTTCAGAGAGCAAGAAACCGTAGCTGTGGTATTGGAGCCATTTCCAAAGAGTCTTTACGAACTAGTGCAAGAATATCGCAAAGCAGGTGTTAAATTCTCGGAATGGTTATTGTGGAAAATGCTTCATCAAATCTGCGATGTTCTGTGGTATTTACAGAGGCGGCAGATGGTGCACGCGGAGATCCAAACCAAAACTTTGTCCCTCTCAAAAACGGGAGATATTTTGCTGCACAATCTGTTAATTTATACGCCCAGCGAAACAGAGCTGAACGTCTGTGTGGACGGCAAAGATTCCTTCTATGGAATTTACGTTGCCCCGGAGAGGATACGGGGACAGAAACACTCGAACAAACAGGATTCATGGTCGCTCGGCTGCGTGGCCTACGAGTTGGCATTTCTGGAACCTGCTTTTCCTTTGCACCAGGGTGAAAATATTTTTGAAACCTTGAATAATGTTGTCAATGGGGTCCCTCCGGCAAGACTACAAGAGGCAGAGAACTTATACAGCCCCGACCTTGGGTATCTAATCATGTCTTGTTTAATACCCGAGCCTAGGTTGCGGCCCACGATCAAGGATGTTTTTTACTTCACAAAAGAACGCATGCACTCAACAAAACCGAAATAATCAGGAGATGAATTTTTTTACGTTTTGTCCGCTTGACTGGACTTGTACGAATTTTAGTTTATTTATGGTTACAGCTGTTTCTGACTTCTAATCACTGAGAAACATTGCATTGTTTTTATTAAACCGCGGATTTAGGCAGCGGTCAGGCATGGACAAATTGTGTCAGGTGTCCTAACAGGTGCTATCAATGACGTCACGCAACACCTTGAGCTCCAAAAACGGCGATCTACTGTTATGGCTTGGTTAGAGTTTCACCAAGTTTAGAATTTACACTGTCTAGCTAGGTGGGGCAAAAACTCCGCTTTGTTGTAAATAGTCAAAATTAGAGGAGAAGCTTAAAACCTAGAAGATATTTAGTTTATTTAACTGGAAAATTAGTATGAGGTTGTGGAGATCTTTCACTGGTATCCACAACTTCAAATTTTGTCAAATTATTTAATGACAAAAACAATCGTTTCATATTCATTTTTCAGTCTTACGCCCCGTGCACACAACGCCGGAGAAATCTGAAAACAGCGTTTTCATGCACTCTGAAAACGAATTAAATGCTTTCTGTCCACACTACCTCGATCGAAGAAATTTGAAAACGCAACAATCACCGGCAGCAGAAACGCTCGAGAGTTAGGGTTTGTCACATGATTATCGTGACGTTTTCGTTTTCGAGAAGCTCCCAAAAAAATTTTCCGTCCATACGAAAACGCGAAGCCGTCGTTTGCAAATCCCTCCGGTTTGAAGAGCGTTTTCGAAAAGCTCCGTTTTCATGACGGTAATCCTAACCGTAAGCAATAAGCCGCGTTTTCAAATTTCTTCCAGGGTAGTGTCTACCAAAAAGAACATGCTAAATGCTGCCAGATACACCTCAAGTTTTCTTTTCTTTCACGCTGGCGTGATTTTCACTTTCCGCAACTGAAAAATGCCAATACGGAGTTGACCATTCTTTTCGCTATCGGTAACAAAGCAGGTTGCATGAAAAAAGAAAAAGAAAAAAGTACTGAAGTTTTCTTAATCATTTCTGCTGGCCGTATAGTCATCAAAATTTAGCTGAAGAGAACCAATTTCTACCATTTTTATCAAGGAAATATTTGCCTTTTGTATAAAGATTTTACCAGCAATCAAAAAGTAATAAATTTTTATGGAGATTTTGTATAATTCTTATAAGATTAAATTTGGAAATACAGTTAACAATAAAGATTAGCGAAAAAACTGAGCAACGACGTTTCGGTGTCATCCTGGCACCATTTTCAAGTTAAAAAATATTTGTGCGAAAAGTAAACTAATTTATACCAATGGTAGAGGTGCGAAATTGAACAGACACTGAACTCATTACCAGTGTTTGACACCTCATTGGAATGAACATGAACATTGAACAGCTATCTTAATCTTAATTTATTCAATTTCGCACCTCTACCATTGGTATAAATTAGTTTACTTTTCGCACAAATATTTTTTAACTTGAAAATGGTGCCAGGATGACACCGAAACGTCGTTGCTCAGTTTTTTCGCTAATCTTTATTGTTAACTGATTTTGTATAAGTGGACAAAAAAGATTAATTGTATTTATTGATATCGCATATGTATGTCTTGATAGAAAATCTGAGAAAATAAACGCACATGTTAACTTTGAAGTTTGGTTTTATTCTTTAAGTTGCAATGCCTCGCAATGCAGAAATTTATGATGCAGTTTTAAGCGCAAACAACTGAATTGAACATTTAAAATATACTATAGCTGCGATTCTCCTACACTGTCTCCCCGTTTCTGAACTGCCCTATAATTAGCTCCCGAGTTCAGACCGATGTGAAAGACATTGTGAAAGGCTTTTGTCGACGGTCTTATCGATAATGATGAAAAAGTAGCTTCTTCTAAAAAACATACCCAGTTCAAGACTAGAGTGCAAAATCCATACCCTATTTGGGAACAAAATGGCCAAAATCGATGCCCTATTTCTGACCAAAACTGCTAAAAAAAACATCCTTTTGGGCCGCACACACCCACCCTGCCCACATGTGGCAATACTCCCACCCAACTCGGGTTCTCAACTCGCGAATGTAGGTGTTTTGAAGAGCTTCTACACTGTGCCCTGCAAAAGCGAAGCCGTTAAAGAGATTAAAACATTCCTGCTACCTGGAGTTTCGAATGACTATTCCTGTGCTTACGACTGTACACAAATCAAGACCATGAACACTTGAATAAATGCGAATTGAACACGGAAGGGTGCTCCATACAACCCGTTAACCATGTTATTACCGTCTACTTTGGCTTTCCATCTTTTGTTTTCCTTCAGAAGTTTGAACATTTCAAGGGAACCAAAAATGGTCTGACACTGTCAGGAAGGCTCGACACACTAGGAAGCTTTACCTATTTAGCTATTTTGTCTTTAGTTCGTCGAGATCGCGAACTTAGTGAAATAAATACATACGTTGAAACGCCAGGGGGTGCGGCTGGGGAAACATCTTGCGCCCACTTCGCGGCTGCTCTCGCCTGCTCGTAGAAAAACAACTCGCACCAAAAACGTAAACGGCTGTGGACAGACTAACCAATGAGAAATGGATAAAACAGTACTCCTCTATTTTGCTTATGAGATTGTTCTGTGGTTTATTGCATTTTGCTTCCAAGATAAATCTTTATTTTTTTCGTTTAATAGCGATAAAACGCATGGACTACATCAGACAATATATCTGTACGTACAATTTTCTAGCAGGTTTTAAGCAACCGTTTGCAATTTTTTGTGACTATACAAATTTGTGTAAAAAATGTTCAGTTGATTCCTATTAGTTTTGGGTTGCAATTTCTTCTAAATCCTGGTTTTTTCACTGGAAGTTTTCCATTCCAATAAATTAAAATTTTCCTTGTCTTCGTTTGATCGTGCTTTTGATCCTTTGCAAGTTTGTAAGTGTTAGTGATAAAAATGTTGTTTGTAATCCGTCGCCACGCTGTATCAGATCAAAACATTTCTGTATTTGCCACGAATTTATCATCACAGACATCACAATTCCTCGTTGCGGATCTGACTTCATTCTTGCTCTCCTGTATCACTTCCCTCCATCTCCGCCCGGTCTCTTCAAAATCTCTCGGCCGTTCTGCTCGCCACTGCTCTCATGTTTCCGTATACTTTTGATGGAGGGCTTCCTGTGAAGGAACCAACAGCAACACAAGATAAGCTTAAAATACTGTTTTTAAAAATCTTACATAACCATCTATGCTAACAGGTGCTGTTTACTTACGAACCGGGGGGGGGGGGGAGTGGTGATTGGGGAATCATCAGACAATGATGGAATACTTTATAAAGGATATCCCATCAAAAGAAACATTGATTGCAATAACGGTTCGGTTGATTGTGTTCAGACAAATCTAGCCTGTATTGCAGACGTTTCCCTTCCATTTTTCAGAAGGGAGATCAACCAAGTGAGCAAGCAAATGAGTGCGTCAGGGGTGAGCAAAAAATCGAGAGAGGTGGAGAGGGGTGAGAAAAAAAAAAGAGGAGAGGGGAGAGGGTGTGGGGAGGAAAGGTATCATTCATCTTTTGCCCCACTCCCTCCTCCTTATTTTTTCACAAAGGCTCGCAGTTCAATTTGCTCCCTTTGCATGCTTTTAGATAGGAATGCCTGCTATGCAGGCTAAAACAAATCCTGTGAAAGGGGACAACAAACAGAACAATTCAAATAGAAAATAAATTCTGCAAGTTTCTCAAATGTTGGAAACTTATGAAAATACAATGAATTTCAAAGAGTCACATTCATCCCACGCTCTTCATATCTAATACTTTGAGATGAAGACAGCACTTTTTTGATCAACTTTTAGGAACAATATGGTGTAGGAGAGTAGGTTATCTTACTTTGTGTTCTACACACTGAAAGTGGAAAAAACAACTTTTGTTCCTTACCTAAGATGAGACTACAAATTGCTGTTCTGGCAATTTTGATGTTCTGAAATGATCCTAAAATGTGGATTTTACTGAAAAAAAAAAAAAAAGAAAAATAACACAAATAAGTAACTATGAGAATGACCTTCCTGACATTAACTTAACCTGACACAAAAGAAGACCATAGGCCTGCCCAGGGACTCAGTTGCTAAACCCCTTTGTAACAAAGCAGATTGCTATATGATGGCATGACAACTTTCAGAGTAGTCTGAGTGCTTTGCCATTTTCTTTGATGGGATACATAATCAAAAATAAAAATCAAAAACTTGACAAGTGCTTCAATGATGACTTAACTGCCAAATACGACACTTGTTCTGAACCCAACTGATTCTTTTCTTTGGTGACATACAGTGTATAATATGCCAACGCTAAAGTCAGATGCAAAACATTTTACTCACGAGTCGGCAAGGATTATTCTTGTCTTGGATACATTTTCAATGGTGAACTTTGTTTTGCCACCTTTCCCGGCGATACGACCAATGGCTCTTGAAAGATGATCTCCCTTCAGTGGCTTAACTGTTGGTAAAACAAAGTTACAAAGTGAAATATTCAATGTTTTGTTGCTTTCAATAATTATTGTTGTGCATTATAATATCACATCTGAAAATTATAAATTTATTGTTGTTGGGTATTTTGCTTTATTATATGGCTAGCTCCGTGAGTGGGCAAGATGAATCAAATCCTGCACTGTGATTGGCTACCTGAGTAGGCAAGATGGAGCTATCTTGCCCACTCGGGACTACCCGCCGTGTCCCACAAAAAATTTCCCCGAAAGCCATATGATAAATCCTTTATTGACTAAGCTTGTTTGGTCAAGATGGCTGGATATTGGCCTCGTTCTTTTTTGGCGAGTTTAAGGACCTTGACTCCATCTTGGTCCATAAACACGCAAAAAAGAACTTGGCCAATATCCAGCGATCTTGACCTCACACTTGGTCAATAACCCATACATATCCAAACCAATCTGTTTTGTCTCTAGATGTGTCCCTAATAGTAAGGGAAAATAAGACTGAAATCATTTCAAGTGAACATACCATCAGCAATTTCAAATGTCTCCAAGAACAAATCATCTAATCTGACCAAGGCTAAGGAATCCTGCGGAAGAAAATCACATCAAAAATCTTCAACACTATGTACATGTTTAAACTTATGTTCTGTTAGATTCATTGCATCATGTGCTTAAATACACACCAACTCAATTGGGGGAAACTGGGTCTTTATTACGTAAGACCATACATGATGCTCCCCCAAACGGGGAGGTAAATAGAGGAGAGAAAAGACATTACAGATTTGCACTAAATACTAATAACGTTGATCGCTCACTGATGGCAAAGGGAATGCTTACTAATATGGCAACTGTTCGCTTATACTTGCCGGGCATGGCATGGAATTTCCGCCATGGTATTTAATTGTGTTAAACGAATCTATCACTCACTTTGTTGTGACTACTGGATTTCGTTTTGCCTTCATAGTCATGAGAAGACTGCTGTTGACTTATCAAGTGGTTTTCAGTATGCGTTATTGCTGTCACAGAGTCTCCACAAGATCTGAGCCCACTGTCAACAAGACCAGCTGAGCAACAGACTTGAGAGAAGACTCTCACAATTAGCATGGCAGAAGTCATCACCAAACCACCACAGATCAAAAGCAATATTCTCAATAAATTAACACTGAAAGAAAGGCACATAGTTCACAGAAAAATATAAAGAAATGATCACCAGGGAGAAATTATCTTGATGTTACCTGAAGTCTGTGGAAGCATAGTGGCCTTATGGTGAGTGTTCTCGACTCCATACTGTGTGGTCCAGGTTCGAGCCCTGACTGAGGACATTGTGTCTTGTTCTTGGGCAAGACACTTAACTCTCACAGTGCCTCTCTACACTCAGGTGTGCAAATGGGTGCTGGCGAATTTAATACCGGAGGTAACCCTGCAATGGACTAGCATCCCATCCAGGGGGAAGTAGAAATATTCTTAGTTACTTTGTGCTACAGAAACCAGGAAATGCTCTGGCTTGATGGGTCACTTGGCTCATATGCAGACTTAACCTACCTGTAATTGAAGTCCTTTCTAGACCTGGGTGGTGGGTGAGCCAGATAGCTAATTTGTGCATTATACCTCTAGTTTCTGTAGCATGAATTAACTGCAAACACTACTGTTCCCCCTTAATGGGACGCTAGTTCATCACAGGTAATCTCTCAACATTGTTTCCTATTGCCCTGATGGTTCAACAGAACCTACTTGTACTCCTGGGTGGAAACAGGCACTGCGAGAATAAAGTGCCCCCCCCCCCCCCATCCTCCCCCCCCCCCAAAAAAGAAAGACTCTTACCAGCTCTCAAACCCAGACACTTCATCCAGTATCCAGCACAAGAACCAAAACGCTAGTAACTGCAGTGCCTCACACTGTCAGCACGTAAATATAGTTTAATTCTCCCGATTAATTCTACTGATTAGACTCAAATGGAGACCAGCAAGGTCTGCCCTTGTATGAATTACAAAAGAACAGTTTTCTCTTATTCAACGCACTCACCTCTACTTCAAATCCAAGTAGAAATGCCTGAACAAAATCTGCTGCTTTTTGGATCGCACCAATATCTTGAGTGTCCTTGGAAGTCTACAAGAAACAAGTTCAGTTCAATTTTTCTCACACATACAGCCAAACATCTTCTATAGCCAACTCCATAACATGGATGCTTCTATGTGTTACAGAAAGTTTATGTGGTCCCAGTGAAACCATAATTCATTACCAGTGAGTCTCAATCTTAACAACATGGGTCACCTAACTCTCACACTGTAACACAGACACTTAGCTCCTTCCCGTTTGGTTCACCTACTGAAAGAGGTTTGTTTCAAACAGGGTCCCCCATGTAGTTGTACCCAGACAGGTTTTACAGGTGTGCAAGTGTCAGTGACTCTCACGCAAGAGCAGATCTTCGATCACTTACCGTATTTTGTGCGCATAATTTTAGCTGCATTTCTAGATAATTTATAAAGAAGAAACTGCTTTTCATGTACCGTCCATTTTGGCAAGAAAAACATTTTACCAGTTCTCATTCATTTTAAGATTATGTAATGTCAAAAAATTTAGACGAGAATTGCGAGAAATGATAGATACGTAGCTAGAATAACCTTACCCGAATTTCTACTTTTCTTGCATTCAAATTGAAACGAATTTGAAGCTTCAACTGCTCGACAATCGGAGTGAATATCTTCATCCAGTTCTCTTTAAGAGGTGTATATCGGTGGGGTGGAACTGGTATTTTTCGCGTTTCTGACTTTCCACCCTGTAAAGAAAGCGGATCAAGCGATGTGTAAAGTTGAAGAACACTTGCATTCATCGTACAATTGACGCCGCAACAGATTTACACTGACCATCAATTTTTCAGCTTTTGCAGGAGGAAAACTGGGTCTTTTTAATTCTTCGCTAGTATCCATATCTTCCAGTTGCCCTCGTTTTCGTTTTCTCCTCACTGGAACAGTCTCAAATGGCTCATCTTCCGTTGTTTCACTGCTCATCTTTTCACTCGATCCTTCCGCCATTTTGTTTTCCCACGTGTGTGTCGCAGTGTCGCAATCTCTTACAATCGAGTAGCTTGTTCCCAGTTCTCTCTCCTACTAGCAATGGTTTTCCCCCACCCCACATGGGAGGGTCTCAAGAAATTTCAAGTTCACAGGCATAAGCAGTTGAGCCGGTGGTAAAATATTCTTTTGTTCAAGCCATACAAGGGGAAAGAGTTAAGACAGAGCAGAATAAGTCATTTCCGAGTTGCTTTTTACCTGTTTCAAAACGAGTCCTGGTGCACAACCTTTCATGTAGAAATGGGTTAATTGCAAGACAGTTAACGTGCAAGAAAAACTTGTTTCCATTAGGAAGGTTGTGCACCAAGACTAGTTTTGAAACAGATGTAAAACGCAATTTGAATAGGCCTCAAATAGATCATTTTAGCTTAGGCAGTTTGTTACCCCATATTTCCAAACGCTGTGATGAGGCTCTTGAGAATTCTTGATTTCAAATTTTCAAATACTTACATGCCCATGAAAGAATAATTTTTAGATCAAGAAAAAAACAATTCTCTAGGAATAATCATGTGGGCTATATTAAATGGAAAACAAACCTCCCAAGCTAAAAAGTGCTATTGATTACCTAATAAATGATTTTTTCTTTTCTGTTGTGATTGGACTACTCAATCAAAGCAGGTAAATATTTTCTACTCCTCCAGTGACCCCTATATAGCCTCTTAAGCAGTTCTTAAGGCTTGTCATGATGACAATGAGCCATATTAAAAAATGTCTGCATAGCATTAAGGTTACTTATGTGCAGCCATCACTGAGTCATCAGGAATGAAATTAAATTTTATTGATATCTTCATAAAAATACAATGTTCACTCAAAGGGTTACAAAAACATTTAGTAATCACCACCAATATTTTATCATAAACTATGCTACTTCTCAGTTTTTACAATGTCAAAAAATCTTGATTTCCATCGTTATAAATGAGTTTGAGATTTACTGTATAATTTATATAATAATAATTATTTCTTGTAAGACTATTGATTTGATTTCTTTTGTTTTTACAATGTATGGAACACTTTGTCTGCATTAAAGACACTGTCAAAAAATGCATTAATTAAATATGTTCACATGTTTGCCTACAGAATAACTAACAATTATATTTTAGAACTAACAAATCTCCCATAATTTTAACGGTGCTGTCTTTATAATTAATCTATAAATCATGTCACAGAAACTGAAATTTCAGATATTCATTGTGACATTTTAAATATCATTCTTTAAAAAATTATGTTAAATGTCACTTGACCATATGGTAGCAATCATAATTAACAATGACCCCCTAAACAGATGTGGAAAAATTGCATTTACAGGTGAATAAATTACATGTAACTTGCTCGTTTCTTGCATAATCTGATGATGCCCCAAGAAACCTACAGAGTAAACCACCCTCAAAATGACAATCAATTTCTAGTCATACACGAGAGACAAATTTATTATTACTGACTGGAAATTACTTTCAGTAAGTAACAACAACTTAAGATGAAGCAATGCTTGTTGAAGTTCATTAACATTATTGAGCACAGTACCAGCTGTGTCCATTCAACTGTCCTACTTAATTTAGATAAGATAAGATCATTGATCACTGTGCTATTAGTATACTAATAGTGTACATATTTAATTATCTTGACCTGCTTTAACCTTTCAGTTAAATGGTCATAACTGTACATGTAATTCTAAATTGCTGATCACTTTGACGATATTGACCACTACTTCACATGACATCATGTGGTACAAGAATTTAGAGGAAAATTGAAAACCACATGACTTAATTGAATAATTTCAGACAATACAGAACTAATCAGCTAACTCTGCATCTTCTTGCCATCAAAATGGAAATTGCCACAAGAAAAACTATTGTCCAAATATTGAAAATTATACTTCAAAAAAACTATTTATACATGTATGACCCTTTTAATTTAGCTGTTTGAACTTTTAGAACAAAACAGAATAATGCAAAAAACTCAGTGCTTTAAATTTTAACAGCACCCCCCCCCCCCAAGAAAAAAAAACCAATAATATTGTAATGACATTATGCTACATTTTTCAACTTTTGCCCCACAACCAGCGCACCTTTCAATGGACCAGCCACTTTATAAATGCTAAAAGGGGGTAAAAGACCTCAAAATGTGCACAATATCCAAATAAACTAGACTGTCAAATTGAAAGAAACCTAAAGAAAACTTTACCAAAAGGTAGATGGTTAAGATGGTTAACAATGGAGAAACTGTCTGCATGAAAAACTTAGGCTTACTTTTTTCAAGATGAGCGTTCGGCATGATGTAGCTTTTGGATCTGGCAATCTTCTAGACTGAGTGACCAGATATAACTGCTGATTCATTAAATTTGTTCTTCCCCATCAAGTAAAAACTGTGAATTAGTCTCCATACTGATAACTTAATATGTAACTCTACAGAGATATCTTATGTATCTGACTAATATAATAATGGTCTTTTTCTGTTGCACACATGCTCATATTTTGATTGCACTAACACTAACCTCTTAGGTGCAACATGTTTAAGCAAAGTGATGACTGATTGGTTCAACATAACTTGTAATCTAAGGACAGCTAAACAGGCACACAACATGGTTCTCTGTAGAGTTTGTGTCAACATTATGGAATATTTCCAGTTGAATCTCAAAGGTCTTTTGAGTGGAGGAAAAATTGAGCATGCTATTAGATGGAAGACTGTCTCTTCAGGGTCCAGCCCATTATATTTAAGTGTAAACTTCTTTATAATGCATACTAATAATATTATCTCAAAGGCAATCTTTGCTTCCTTTTCCCGTGTTCTAACTACCTTCTACTCTTCCCTTGTAGACATACCCACCTGGGGGGTTACAAAGGACATAAAAGGTTTGGACACTAGGCCAATGATTTCAAATCACATTTCAGGAAAGCAAAATTCATTATAAATAATCAAAGAAAAGTTTACCTTAAGCTAAGGACAAAAACTGTTTAGTCTAGGAAACTTACAGGGCTGTCAATAAGTGCCATCACTTGTAACATTTGTTATGACTGAATATGTTTTGTGGGCCCTTGATGGTACAATAGTTGACACAATTCACCTAAAAGGTAACAAGTTTGTTACAGGTGTAAAGATCAAGGCTACAGTATTTGACTCAAAACTTATGACAGCCCTGACTAACCTAGCATTACAATGATATTAAATTCCCACGAGAACACCCCCAGAAACTGTTGCTCAGAAAGTAATCTTTACTTCAAGATTAATTTTACACAGATCTCTGCTTCTTTGAACTCTGTAATTTCTTTGAAAAAATAATAACCTTTGGATTCTCTGGGTCATCTTTTGAGACTTGCATGTCAACCTTGTCTCCTTGTGCCACAATATACTCCATCAGAGCATTACTCCGTGCGAGCGTGAAAGCGACAATGTCCTTAACAATAAGAAGAGCCTGCTCCACTTGCTGAACATTCAAGAGCTCCACGCTGTGCCGCACCCCATGTATGTTAACGCTGGTCTCCTTTTCATCTTTGAACTTGCCTATCAACTTCTCAAGAACTTTCTGTATTGACGCTCCTTCTGTCTTAACAAAGTTCATTCTACTTGATATAACACTGAAGAGGAAGATGGCGGTCTTGAGCTGGTCTGCCAGTGGTGCTTTGAGGTTGTCAACTGACAGGAGGGGGTGAACATCAAGGTGGAACTCATATTCACTGTCACCGGTCCCATGACTGAAGCCTATTCTCATATCTGGAAATATTAAACAATTTGTTAATAAAGGAAACGTAAAATTTAAGTCTGCATACGAGCCAAGTGACCCATCCATCAAGCCCATGCTTATCTCCCATTTCTGTAGCATGAAGTCACTAAGAGTATTTCTGCTTCCCCCTGGACGGGATGCCAGTCCATCACAGGGTTACCCCCAGCATTTAATTCTCCAGCACCCATTTATACACCTGGAGAGAGGCACTGTGAGAGTAAAGTGTCTTGCCCAAGAACACAACACAATGTCCCTGGCCAGGGCTCAAACCCGGACTGCTTGATCCAGAGGCAAGCGCACTGACCATGAGGCCACTGCGCCCCTACTAATTTGTTGATAAGAACTTAAGACATGTAAATTTAATTGCATATTCAATCATTTGCATAAATGAAAACCATACAAAAATTCAGAGGTCTGAAATATTAAATTATAACATGCATAAAGAAATAAATTAGACTCCAAAACAACCTATAACCAGTATTAATATTTGGCTCTATAAGCTTGAAGCCATTTTTGTTTAATTTGGAGACTGTTTTACCCTTAATGTGCTCAAAATACTGTTCAACAGCTTTCATTTACTCCTAAGAGGAAACAACTAAAGGATCATCCAAAGAAATAATGCATTTGTTGGTTTAGAACTATGGATACACTCTGGGAGTAGCATACCAGTAATAGTATTAACCAGAACAATGCAAGGACCAGTCAACCTTTCAAAGGTCTACAGGTGCATTTTTATTACAAATACACATATTTCCAAACACATACATGAAGAACGTAATGTCTTGGGCTGAATTTGGTATACGTACCAGGAGGAATAGAATCCAAACACTTTACTAGAGGACGATCATAATCCAAGCCCATTATTTTCTTAAAGTCGT
The DNA here is from genome assembly GCF_042242905.1 of Orbicella faveolata. NCBI lineage: Eukaryota > Metazoa > Cnidaria > Anthozoa > Scleractinia > Merulinidae > Orbicella > Orbicella faveolata. Next base: position 34,290,049 of record NW_028301552.1, on the reverse strand, counting down.
GTTCAGCATCCTTCAACAGCTTCCACTCATGCAAGAGTTTATCATAGCGAGCAACAATGTCCTCTGCTCCAAGTTTACTAAACACTGCATTTGTTTCTATGACAATAAATAAATAAATTAATTAATTAATAAAGAAAGAAAGAAGAAAGAAAGAAATAGAAAAATAAATAGAGAAATCAAAATATTTAGAGAGAAAGCCACATTAGCCTCAGCTGGTTTTCGTGCAGGTCTTTTAACAATCCTAGTTGAATTGGAATTTGGAGTGTTGGTCAGTTTGTGGAGGGAGGAAAAAAGGAGAATCCAGAGAAAAACCCTTCGAGCAAGGCGTGAACCAAGAACAATTTCAACCAACATAACATTTAAGTTTGACCAAAATTACAGTGGTTTGGAAAATGGCATGGCGTGCAAAAAACAATAATTGAAACTCTCTCTTTAGGATACGGCCTTGTAAGTGATTTGATTACACATGATTGACATTGACACTTACCTCGATTATTTGCCCAGATCAGTTTAATCTCTTTAGCTCCACCTATTCTTTTTTTCTTTTTCTTCATCTGATGTTGTGATTCGCCTTCAGTAGATTCTACCATCTGTACAGCCAATGTCCCTGTGGTAGCTAATAGTTGCTTCTGATCCTAAGTGTGAAAAACCCAAGTTGATTAGTCACTTGAAAAAAGAGAATTCACATATCAAAAATCTGATAGATGGAGTGACAGGGGAATGTAGGCTCTGCAGTAGGTATTTTCTCTACAAGGTACTTTTTTCTGCATTAACATTGGCAAAATTGTAACCCTTCTCAAATGTTTTTGCAAATGGAGCTGTTTCTGGGTAGCCGTGGTCATATATTAGAGCCGTGTAGTAATTTTAGATGCCTGAGATGGGGTATCAATTTTTGTCTCAGGTCTGAAATAGCAGGGTTGTCAATAAGGTGTAACCCGTAATAGTTGCTATGGCTAAATATGCTTGATAGGCCCTTGAGTGATGGGTGAACTTGCCTGTAGCTGATATAATTCATCCAAAAAGAAACAAGCTTGCTATGGGTCTGAAGATCAAGGCTTAACAGGTGATTAATAACTTAATAACTTAATGACAGCCCTGAATCACAGAATGGTTTGGGCTGCACACCCCAACCAAAACCTTTGGGGAGTGCCACTCCCCCCCCCCCCCCCCCCAGGCTTTTCCCTCACAAGAGCAGGTGCTATGCTATGTTGCTTGTATATTACTTTAGTTTGTTGCCAATTAGGATTTTATGGCCAAGATCTTCTCTCAAAATTAAATGAAAGATTATAAACAAGATTAAATGCAAATTGAGGGGCGTAGTGACCATATACACATGCACATGTGTGTACCTCCGGAAACCAAGGAAAAAAATTTTTTAGCGTCTATTTATTGGTGGAAAGCAGCGTCCACTCGTAAAGAATAAAATATTAAATCTGCCGGGTGCACTTAAAGCACTTTCAGCATATGAGCACTTTGATCTTTTTTGGTTAAATTTTGACTAATGTGGGGGTGGTGGGGTATAAACAATGCGTTGACTTAGCTTTGTACTAGCCAGAGCAGTGGAGACCATACTGTACGGCAACCGTTATAAAAGGAGAAGATAAGTTTTTCATGGGATGTCCCATTTACGAACCGATGACCTTCCAACCGACACCCCTAATTATGATAAGTACTCTAACTGCAAACCAGTTGATAGGAATGTGGAAATAAAACAGCAACAACGCAGTAGCAAACGCTTGTTCGAGGATACCGACGGAAAATCGAGGCTGCAGGAAACTTGACGGATTTGACAGATGAGAAGAGTTCAGAACTCAAATGGAAGGTCTTTTTCGTGGCTATCGAAGGTCGTCTAAACGAGTCGACAATTCAAGTTACACAGATGTTACGAAGCCTTGTGAAAGAAAAGACGAAATAAATGGTTGTTTTCAAGAGCCATATTCACTTAAACTGTTTAAAATTGAAGTTATTGTGTCTAAATTACCGCCTCCAAAAGGCTGCGAATTGTTGGGAGATGGAAGCTCACGCACAGATCTGTGACGTAAATTAACTCTTAATTTCCTCAAATCAACCAAGTTTTCCAAAAAAGCTGACCCCCTTACCTCTCCTTTCCAAAACAATCTTCCATAGCAACAAAGGCAGGAACAATTTCCCATTTTAACCCATTTTGAGTTTCAAATGTTCCACGGACCGACATCAATGATGCAGAACAAATATTTTTCTGTCTACGTATCTGTCTATGGGCGGGAGCAAATGTAGTGCTCAGGCTCCAACGGTAAAGAGTTGGGTAGCCGTGAGTGATCAAGAGTCCACTAGCGGCCACCGCCTCTCTGCAACAGCCACCTCTCTACAACGGCCACCTTTCCACAACGGCAACAGCCACTTAAACGCATCCCAACTGCCAAGATAATCTCTCGACAGCGGCCAAACAATAATCAACGACTGACGAGCGGTGTCGATACAAGCCCTAGTTTTTATTGTAAAATATAAAAGGTCACCAAACTTGATCCGTACCGCGCGTCGTTGCTTTCTGTTGCTATTTAGTTTCTGTTTTATTGATATGGTTTGGTCGTGTTGCGTATTTGTACGCTAAAATGAGCATTTTTGTTTTGCAAAAAAAGTGGCACCCCCGAAAAAAGCAGGTGTCATATTACACCCCTATCTCCCCTCAACGGCCACCTCTTTTTATCCCCATTGTAGAGAGGTTTGACTGTATTTTCATTTCCAGTTCGGCTAAGGAAGGCACTTGACTTTGACTAAAGAAACACCAAAAATAACGAAACTTCATAACTTAACTCTACCCTTGATCAAGAAATATTGTGAGAGTTCACGATATCGTGACATAAACAGCTAGTTTAAGCCTTATGAAGCTCCCGGTGAAGCTCCTTCAAATTTTCAATGAGTATTTTCGTTGCTAATATATGTAGTTAACCCCACGGTGAGGCTCAGCCGCGCAGCAGATAATTTCATCCTTCTTGGGACACGGATCTCGCGATTAGTTCCAATGAACCAAGAACTCACGCTATGACTTAAGTCAGGTCCACTTTCACACTAATGCTTTTGTTATTAAAGTGTTTTCATCGATACGTTTTCCTTGACGCTTTTCGTCCGTAGGCCTTCCTGGTTTTCGCACTATACGGTTCAAAAACGTTTCTCCCCCTCCAACGATTATTAGAGAAATAAAAGGTCCGCATGTACTCCGTATTCCCTAAATTTCAAGCAAGCAACAGCCCTTCTTTGCTTCGCCCTTCGTCATTTTTATCACCTTGCGATTCGCCAAGACAATGTCTGTAAACGATCACGGAATGTGCGAGACTGAAAATTACTGGCCCTTCAACAGCCATCTTTGATCCCATTTTCAGCCGATAATCTTATACATGGAAACTACGGATACAGGAACAGCTGGAATGACCGGCATCCGTCAAGTGGCCCGAGGGCATAAATAAACTACTTAACTCCATAGGTCTCTATAGTCACCAATATCAACAAGACTATTAAAACAATAACCCTGCCAGACAAAGGCGACAACGGTCTGCGGAGATTTTAATTATCGTGTTGTCATCTATAGTATTACTAAGTTCAGTATAGTATGTTACGATAGCCGAAGGCCAGGGAAAATGCTTAAACCTTTTAGAGTCTCTCGGTTTATTCATGAAAGAAGAAGAACGCGAAAATGAGATGGGAATTAATTCACGAAAGGGCAAGAGTTCATTTAGCAAGTTTCATCCTGTCTGGACCGTGCGCGCCGCGTGCACGTGGACGTTCACGTGCCGAATGTATTGAAGACAATTTTTTTATGGAACATATTATTTCCAGTCTCGTGAGTCCAATTCCGTTATAAAACGCGGTATCGCACTTCTCGCTTTAGGATTTGTCTGGTTAGATATTATTATTTTTTTTTGCTTCTAGGATATCTCTAAATACCACACAGGCCGGATAACTGCCTTATACGGTTAACCGAGGCTGCCGCTTTACTGCTACATTGCTCAAGCTATTTTAGGACTCACTGTACTAAAAGGTGTAAATGAACCATTTCGAATTTTAAATTAGTTCAGTGGAAATAATCCAGAGAAGGGCCAAAGACCAGTAAATTAGTTAGTTGCCTAAACATGGTTCCTTTAAATAGGCTTATATGCGTAACTCCAAAACGTATGTGGTTTTTAAGCCGTTTTTGTGGAAATAGGGTATAGATTTTAGTCTGGAACAGGGTTGGTTATGTGTGTGCACTCTGACCTAGAATGAGAATTTTCCTTGCAGTAAACTTATGTAATCTCGGCTATTTACACGCAAACCTCTTCCAGACATATGCCTCGCAGTTTTTTCGATCAGACACAAATTCCTTACGATAGCTTCCTCTGAAAATATGGGCGTCATGTGGAGAAGTTCAAGCATAAAATTTTCCACGAATAAGAATGTTTAACGAAAAGATTTGAGTTGCCCACAATGGCTGGTCTCTCAAGGATAATTTGCCTTGCAGATTTATGTTACACAACTATTGTTTCGCAATCGCGTTCTTTTCATGAGTTTTAGCGCAAACTTAATTTTAAAGCTGAAAAGAGCTTCTTCTGAAACATTTGCAGAAGAGGTTGTAAAACGAACTTTCAATTGGTTTAAACGCGTGCGGGCCTATATCATGTTTTAGCAGCAACCAAAAAATTTCTCTTAATCGTTTATACAAACATCGTGGAGTTAAACCTAAGAGTTTGAAATTTATCAGTCATCTCCTGTCTTTGTATGCCATAGCGAAGCTTAGGAAATAAAGATAAGTTAAACTTACAACTTGTGCAAACTTACCTCCTTCGTGCCGTGTCGTCTTGTCTAACATGTAACAGTACCAGTAGTTTAATGTTAAGGAAAATTGAGGTAGGAAGTGGTTAACCACAAGGGGTAGTCCAAATATATATCATTTGAAGACATATAGATTACCTTAAATTCCTTAAACTTGTAGATGAGGTAGAGAGGATGATTTCGCCTCAACCAATCCTTCATGGCTTCAAATATGGAGAGAGTAAAAGGCAATTGACTTTCAAATATACTCTGTGGCGAAGACTTAATCTGTAATGTGCACGGTTTTGAAGGAGCAGGCCCTTGATCCGCTGTTCAGTATGTGTAGAATGTCCTTAGTCTAAAACCTCCAGGGCAAGACAAGCACTCATACAAGCAGGTTAAGTTGGCGTCTTTGCATGTGAAGCTCCTCTTGTATAACTAAGCTCCTAGGGAGTACTTGCATATAAATGGTAAATTTATACAAGGGTCAAATCTACGGACCCGAGACAGATTATCATTGGCCATGCAGTCGTCGCGGACAGTTGGAGCGCAGTTGGAGTGGAAACCAATTTTAGGTCAGTTTTGCATATGCAAGCCATTTCCGGCTGAAGACAAATTGTTTTATAGTCTTTAAATTAAGTCGTCTACTTAAACTGCGAAATTTCACGAAAAGATTAGGTACACGTTCACGGCATGTCCCTTTATAAGCAAAAGTCAGTTCGAGCGAGCATAATGAGCAAACTAAACAACGATAGTGGCGTACTAAGATTAATTTGTTGTCTTTGTTTACTGAGCTTACTTAATCCAATTTTCATGAGCGAAGAAAGCATATTTTTTGAACTTTTCCGTTCTGGTGACAGATGCCAAATTTATATTGAACTGAATTATCGGATCTGATCAAAGACCCTGTTAACGTGGCTTGACCCCATCAGCAGCTTTCTTGAAATAATTATAATGCAGGGTACTTAACAAAGTTATATAACAGGAAAGACCCTACCCTGAGGTCCAAAGGCTTGCCATTTTAATTTGAATACCCATTTTTGACGGCAAAAGGTGACTCTTTCGTATCAAGAGAAGATCCCTTGATCCTCTCTTGTTTCATATAAGCTTCGCTGTGGCTACATGCCCGGCAGTCAGAAAATTTCACCGAATTTCCACAATCACACGCTACCTCCTTTTTCAACCACCTTGGACAGCACATCCCCTTAAAATCATAAATGACAGAGCCTCGGACAAATTTTTTCCAGATAGTTCAGTGAAAGGGTCTTTTAACTAGCAAAACGGCAGCTTTGTAAAAGTTTAGCTCGTGAAGTCCCTACCGTTCTATATACTCCTCAAGTGCCTTTGAGTGAAATCCTTTCCAAAGACCAGGCTCAAGGTAGGCAGAGAAATCTGCAGAACGAATTGAAATACTCAAATAGACCTTGAAAAGTTTGTTCCTATCAGCCAGATTATACAAGAGATTTACTTTACTTTACTTTAGATCCCATATTAAACATGTTCACTTCATAAGACCATGGAGCGACAGTATCGAATTTCCATCAGTATAGAATTCTTCGGGTCGAAGTTCGCGGAAAGAATTTTTGCGCGCGAAAAGCAACGTCCTTTCCACCTCTCCCAATTCTAAGGAAAAAGCCCAAGGGACCCGTTTCTCGAAGGTCCCAAAAAGTTTTCGCACCCGAAAAGCCGTAGCAAAATCTCAAACCTTATGACTTCAGAGCTGTTTTATGCGGCACATATTCTTAATATGAACAAAGGTTCTCTTCATACAAGAAGTTTCAGGCGTATACACCTCCTTGTCTTTAAATACCGATTAACTAAAAATGGCTTTGCGGGCCCGAGAAGTTTCCGGGACTTTCGAGAAACGGGCCCTGGGAACGAGGACTTCGCGATTTTCGTAGGTCGATTGCCGATCGACGACTTCGAAAGTTTATTGATTTGTTCCGACGAGCCGCGGGGAGTACGATGTGATTGGTGCTTTCCTGAACATATGCACGCCAACTTTAATTTCCAGCAGGAGACACACCTTTCTAGCCGTGTGACCATAGCGAAAATTGTCTTTGGGCTGGAGAAAATATTTGTTCGTCTTCACAACGCGCCAACCGGTGGCCGAAGTGGATCTGTGAAGAGTCCCCAGCCCTCCTCTCTTCCCGCTTAAGTTCCTACGTTGTTACTTTTCTCATATTTGCATTACAATGTAATCCAACGTGCTGGGCACAAAATTGCACGAAATTTCCTCACATACCAGATTTTATTTTTCTCTCAAGCATCTGAGCGGGCCGGAATCCTAAATCCTCGAATTTGATTGGTTAATCATACGCACGTGACCGGTCCAGCTTTTTACGATACGGCCCACCGGATTTTTTCCCGCTGCCTAAATTTCGCTCTTAAAAGTTAGCGGTAATCGTCAATCTTTTACCTCTTTTACACATCCATCGACGATTAGTCAACGCAAGTTTGTCTCTGTTCACTTTAAAATGGCAAGGAAAGTCACTGTAAGTAAATTCAGGTGAGTGTTTTGAAGTTGTGAGAGTTTGCTTAATTGTTTGTAGCTTGGCGCTGTATAATGGCGCGTAATCCTGTGTTTCTTTCGCCGTAAAATTTGAGTCAATTTCAGTCGAGTTTACCTCTCTGATCGTTGCTGTATTAAGAAGAATTTCTCTGGAATACACTTAACGAATTTCCTCGCTTTCTACCATTCAATTTACGGTAGAAAAGTGACAAAGTGATTTTAAAAGCAACGACTGACAGAGCTTATTTTTGTAGTAAAACTTCAAACTTCGCACGAAATTTCACACCGCAAAAACAATTTTGGAGAACTTAACTGGTGAAATAAATGTAACTAACACAAAGTAGCTCGAAAAAAATCTGTTTTTTTAATACATGTACATCTTTCTTTGTCTACTATCTGAGTTACTCGCTCGTTGACAAGATTTTTTACAAATCGTTAGTAGACGGCGCGCAAGCCGATTCAATGACAAGAGCTGCGTAAACCCGTTTGTAATCTGTAAAACCAATTTACTGCAGGAAAAAAAAATAAACATGTTATTTACCGGTTTAGGGTCGGTCCGTATGGTGAAAAACTGTGACCTCGGGCTTGAAAATGCTGCCCTGGGCCGCAGGCCCAGGGCAGTATTTTCACGACCTCGGCCGTATACGACCTCGTATATATATATATATATTGAAATGCAAACGAGAAAATTTATAAACCGTTAATAGGGCTATTGAACGACTTTACAAAATCAAAATAAGATTAAAAAGTTCGCTGGCTAAAAAATTTCAAAAAAGAACGTGAGATTTCGGCTGTCAATCGTCAGCCTTCGACGGATAAAAAATGGAATGTAAAATGATAAAGTATATGAAATACGTTGGCAGACCAAATGTATCTGGCCAGTTAGAGCGTGACTTACTTTTAGCGTGACAATGGTTTGGACAAATGTTGCAACCAAAAATGAACACGTGTACAAATATTGTGCATGTGATCATAAATATTGTTTCCATCGGAGCCTTTGTTTCGCGAGCCATTCAGTGTTTTCTCGGAAATGTTTGTCAAAGGGCTGGAAATTTCTCGGAAAACGAATGATGTCATACTGAGTAGAATTTCGCTTAGCGAAGCATTTTTGTTCAACCCTTGGATGACTCCGAAGTTCGCTCGATCTTCGAAGGAAATATTGATGTTTCATGGAATGAGAAGGTGAAAAAGGCAAGAATCTTAACCCCTGTGGCTTGATAATATTCCAGACTGCCGATCGCCGATCATAGGCGTAATTTTAACATTTTTTATACGATCTTGGTTCAAGATTTCCGCGTTACGTTGATTGTATCGGAACTCGTAAAAGTACGGCCGTCTCTTCGGAACATCGTTCAGGATAGAATAAAGCGGCAATTATGGAAGAAGAGGAAAGTGAAACAATCATCGAAAGGGAAACCGAGCAAGAACAGGAAGAAAAATTTTTGGCGCGGCCTTATCAAGTAGAGCTATTGGAACGAGCCAAGGAAAGAAACACAATCGTTTGTTTGGGCACGGGAACTGGAAAGACGTTTATCAGCGTAATGCTCATAAAAGAACTTGCTCACGAAGTTAGAGGAACATACAAGAAAGGGGGGAAAAGAACCTTTTTCCTTGTAAATACAGGTACGAGACTTTTGTTTATGTTTGAGCAAAATTAATGTTCGGGGGGTTATGTTTAATGTAGGGGGAGTCGGTAAGGGCGTTTTTGCACACAACAATGCCGGTTTTTGTGGGAGCGGACTTTATGTCGGAGCTTAGATTTATGGTACATAAGCAAAGTGAAAAAAATAAAAATTCAAAGTACAACTTCAAACCCGGATCGATTGGCTTATTGATTGACTGGTACCTAACTCTTGTACTTAGACCTCGATTGGGTCATCCAGGATATAACATGTCATTCTCAGTACCTTTGGGTCCCGGCGTACAGAAAAGAATCGCGCGCGACGTTATCTATATCCCACGTTTATTTCATTTTGAGCTATTTGTTTGTCTAAGTCTTCTTTGACGCCGATTTCTGTCATTGGAAGAACAAACTCACCAGCCTTTTCAGAAGTCGAAAATAAATATTAAGTTAGCCTTTATCTATTTGTTTTTGTTTTCAGTTCCTCTTGCTAGCCAGCAAGCCAAGGCGATTGAGAAGCACACTGACCTGAAGGTAAAGCATTATGTTGGAGAGATGGGAGTGGATTTCTGGGACAAACCTACATGGGAAAGAGAGTTTAACGAAAGCAATGTGCTAGTCATGACTGCACAGATATTTGTCGACCTCCTGTGCCACGGTTATGTCCGTCTGTCTCAAGTGAATCTATTGATCTTTGATGAATGCCACCATGCTAAGAAAAATGATCCATACAAGCAAATAATGCAGTTCTTTGATTGCTGCCGGAGAGAGGCACACCCCAAGGTGATGGGCTTAACTGCATCCATAGTGAATGGAAAAGTAAAACCGTACAAAATTGAATCAGAAATAAGAGAACTGGAAAAAACCCTGAGGTCAACATGTGAAACAAGTCATGATGAAGATGTTGAGAAATTTGCCGCTAAACCCAAGGAAGAAGTTTTAACTTTCTCAAATCGAGCTGTTGACGATGACACAAACTTATTGATAACAATCCTAACGGATGTTTTGCGACCAGGCATTGATTTTCTTGGTGACTGTCGAGTGTCAGCCAGAGATGTCTTGGTGAAGAATGCACATTGGTATGCGAAGTTTGCTCTCAGGGAATGCCAAGACACCTTACAAGAACTGGGTCCTTGGGCTGCTTGCCAAGTGGCAGGATACCTAATCAAGGACCTAGGTATAGTACCCCTCGCATGGAGAGACTTTTAGCTTGGAAACCCCATGCCTCCAGAAATTCCACTTTTGGTTCAAACTCTCCTTTAAAAATTTTTGGTCCTTGAGACCCTCCTTCCACTTGAAATTTTGAAAAACCCTTTTTAGGGTGGACATGGATATTTTCTGACACCACACATTGGTAAATAATGCAAGGACCTAAAATATTCATGACCTTGCCCCCTACCACCTGTTGGTGCACTAAAGTGCCTGCCTTTGCTCCAGTTCCCTTAACAACGAGTTGTTTTTACTTTAGACTCTCTACCCCACTATCATGTAATGGTAAAGGTTAAGTCTTTATACAAGCCAAGTGGCCTATCAGGCCAGAGCTTATCCCGGTTTCAGTAGCATGAAGCGACTAAGAATATTTCTATTCCCCCACCCAGATGGGATGCAAGTCCATCGCAGTTTATCTCCAGCATTAAATTCGCTGGTACCCATTTGTAAACCTGGGTAGAGAGAGGTATTGTGAGAGTAAAGTGTCTTGCCCAAGAAAACAACGCAATGTCCCCGACCAGGGCTTCAACCTGGACCGCTCGATCTGGAGTTGAGTACATTAACCATGAGGCCACCATGCTTAGTCAAGAGTAATACCTGTTTGTTAAGAAGTATGCAGTGGTATTAAAATTCATGTTTTACATTCCTATGATATATATTTCAGGTTAAGGCACAGTAGCCTCATGGTTAGTTTGCTTGACTCCAGATAGAGTGGTCCAGGTTCAAGCCCCAATCTGGGACATTGTGTTGTGTTCTTGGGCAAGACACTTTACTCTCACAGGGCCTCTCTCCATCCAGCTGTATAAATGGGTACCAGAGAATTTTCTGTGGTTAACCCTGTGATGGACTAGCATCCCATCCAGGGGGAAGCAGAAAATTCTCCTAGTTGTTTCATGCTACAGAAATCGGAGATGAGTGCCAGCCTGATGGGTCATTTGTATGCAGTAGACCTGTTTCAAAATAACTAACCATTTCGGTATATGGGTACACTTTTACTAGAAAGGTTGTATATTTGATTTGCACTTGTACACAAGGGCTTGAGACCAACTAAGGAGTAAATTTTTTTCAGACAGAGCATGCATGTTTCAAGATAGCCAACAGGGACGGATGTTTTGTGAGTTTAGTGCCTCCCAGCTGCGTCAACTACAAGGCGTCTATCGCAATTTTACATCTACCAGCTGCAGTGATGACTGTGAAGACAATGGACGATGCTACATCATGCCCAAGCTTCAGAAGCTTTTGAGTGTCTTAAGAGAGTCCAAGTATTCACTATCTAAAGGTGAGAAATAAACTTTAAGTTAACTCAGGGTTCAATTTTTTTCAATTTTAATTCAAAATTTTTAGACAAATTAAATTACTTTCTATAGTATCGTGGTTGTAAAATGACATAGGTCAACTTCAACCTTTGATTGAAAACTTCTGGGGTGGGAGGTACTCCCATAAATTTCAGATACGTGTGGGCAACGAAGGGCCTTAAACCCTGGCCATATTTAAGGATGAAGCAAATTGATACCCAAAACAAATGAATTGATACCCGAAAATGACACCCTGTTTAAGAGAAAAACAAAAACTACCAGTAAGAATGGGGTGAATGGATCAGCTCTATTTCTTTTCTGTGACATTTGAAGTTAAGCATCAAGAATAGACTTTGTTTTTCATTAAGCTGGGCATTCATGCACTGGAATTTTAGCTGATACTGACAGCTTACTATAGGTACCCTATCTAAGGATTACGCCAGGAACACAATGCCAACAGGAGCAAAAATGATACCCTATTTAAGGATCCCGAGCCTCCAAAACCATACCCTGTCCCATATGGCACATGACTATATACCCAATATATGGGAGTACCCCCCCCCCCCCCCCCCAGGGTGAAAAATCTATGTTGAGAAATAGAAGGTGTAATGTGTAATGTGTAACATCATTCCCTGAAAAGCGTTTTTGTATAGTACACTTATTATGTTGTAGACTCTGGTGAAGAGAATACGCTCTGTGGCATTGTGTTTGTGGAAAGACGCTACACAGCCCTAGTGCTTAGCAGACAGATTAACATTGCTGCCAAACTAGACCCTGAGCTAACATCCATCAAAAGCGATTTTGTGATTGGTCATGGAACAGGAGGGAAAGTCAACTACTCCAGTCACACTGAAATGAATTTCAAGAAACAGGAAGAGGTGCTCAGAAAGTTCAGAAGACGTGAATTTAATCTGCTGATAGCCACCTCTGTCGTCGAGGAGGGTCTGGACATTCCCAAGTGTAATGTAGTTTGCCGTTTTGATTTCCCGAAGAATTTTCGTTCCTATGTTCAGTCTAAAGGCAGAGCTCGTGCGAAAGATTCTAGATACTATATGCTGGTAGATGAAAAGTTGAAGATGGAAGCAATAGGTGAATTGGAGGTAATAAGTTATAATTTAACTAGCCTGCTTAGCAAGCATTCCAGCACAAATTAGAATTTCGGCAGATTGGCTTCTTCTCCCCTCCTCCTATTTTAGGCACTGAGACACCTCAAACTGCACCCACAATGCGGAAACACTTGCGACGCAGGCCATTATAATTAAGAATACGTTCTAATTTTTGTCTATATTATTTTGCAAACTACTGTTAGTCTCAGGTAGTTAGACTAAATGATAAATGATTAATATGAGGCAAGTTTTTTGATTTAGATTACTAGCTAATACTAAGAGAAAGTATTACTCACTGGCTGCATAGCTTTACACCCCAGGAGTACCCTAGGAGTACAGTTTCTATGAGAAATTTACTATTGTGTAATCAATTCTCCATTTCTCATTTGTACGCAGGGTAAGAGAGGCAATGCAATAGCAGTCTCTTCAGTTGCCAAAAAATGATTTTTTTGCTGATTAAATTGAATTTTATCCCTTTATTTGCTGAGCATTTACAATTTTTTTCCAAACTTTCTTCTTCAGATGCTGCGAGAAATTGAAAATACCTTGTTGAGAATGTGTCATGATCGGACTGAACCAACAGATGAGGAATGTAACGAGGCAGTGGACACGGACTTCTTACCTGCGTACATACCTTTGAAGGGGGGAGGAGCCCGGGTTACCATGAGTAGCAGCATTTCTCTCTTATCCAGGTAGGATTCAGGGGAGGAAAAAAATGGAAATCCAGTTGCCCAGTGGGCCAGTACATTTTAGTTTTCAGTTGCCCCCACTAAAAATGAAATATTACTTCCCCAATAGGCATGCAAGGGACACAAGCAAAGTATAACTGGATCAGTTTTAAATTAATCCATGCTGCGTTGAACTCAGCGTCTTGCTCATCTTGCAGTCATGAGTTTTTACTGAGACTAATTTCACCTGCCCACTGGACCACTAAGCTTCCATTTTCACTTGCCCAAGAGCAAAATGTTTAAATATTAACTTTCCCTGGGCAATTGGACCTGGGTTTTTTTCCTGCCCTGGGATTGACGATTTCTTGGTCTTGGTCATCATGTTGTCATTTCTTGTAGAAAGTCTTTTCTAGTCCTTTTTAGGTTTAATGAGCCAGATGGCTTCTGAGTATTGAAGCTTAACTCCACAGCTGGCACTATTGCTACTACCTGCTCAAATGTGGGAAACATGGGTTATCCCGAGCAGGGAAGAATATTTAGTGCCGTCTTGCCCACTTGGGTAGCCAATCACAACACACCTGAGTTGATTCATCTTGTCCACTCAAGGAATTAGCTTTAGAGTAATAATTGGTACTGGCAAATTTATTGCTGGGGGTAACCTTACAATGAGCTGGCATCCCATCCAGGGGGGAGTTAGTCGGTTAGTTGCTTAATGCTGCAGAAACCAGAGTAAGCTCAGGTGGCTGGGACCCTCTGACCCTGAATGTTTATTAACTTCACAAGTTCACAATTATGATTAGTAAATAAAATTAAGTTCCTCCTGCATCATTGTGCTAGCAGTACAAAAATAGAGTTTTAAAGACAATATGATATTAAGTATAATGGGAAATCTAAAACCATCCAAAATATAATTGAATAACATTTAGGCAAAATGTTTCCACCACTTACCCCCTTTGTTTCCATTGTATGTCTTCAGATATTGTTCCAAGCTTCCAGGGGACCAGTTTACCCGTCCCAAACCTGTATACACAGTGGAGGAATGTGGAAAAGATTATTACACTTGCAAGCTACAATTGCCCATTAACTGCCAGCTACGTGAAACCATCTTGGTATGTTGTAAAGGTCTTTGTCTTTTTCTTTGCACCATGAAAGCAATTGAAAAAGGCACAGCTGTTTTCATTTTAACTTGCAATTTTATTGTGGATTCTGTTTTTTCACTAGCCTCCCTGGTAATCACATCTTGAAAAAAAATTGTTTTTTTTTAATTCTTAGTTGATAGACAATTTTTTCAGAGGATACCAAGTTTTTATGTCGTGAAAAATGGCTTAATTACTGCACGAGCAGGCTTTTAAAAAAGGGACATGACAAGAAAAGTTTCTCCCTCCTTCTACACCATCACATCGTGTTTTTTTTTTCTGTTTGCGACAATAAATACTTCTTGCGGGATAAATTGCTGGCTTTGCACTGTTCTCTTTTTCTGTTTCATTTGGAAAAGATGTGATTTGTTATGGAAGGCAGAGCTCAACATTTCGTTGTCCTCTAATTTGTTCCTTCTTTTTTTATGAGGGTGTCGATGAGGTTAACGTTTTAGCCTTTGATGATACGGTCGTTTTTTGCTATCGTAACTGCAGACAACAACAAAGTATGAACTGATTAACGTGTAAGAGATGATCAACTTTTTAGCGTATGAGGTACTTAACGGCCAAAGGGTGCTGACTTTCCAAGAGAACTAAATAACATTTCGCTCAAGAATTTATTTTCGGGATGACGTAGGTACTTTAAGCGCAACGTAGAGAGTGTGAAAGAGAAAGCTAGGGAGCTTGATGTAAATTGCTTACAGTCGAAATTGTTTTGCTTGGCGAGGTCGGCTAGCCACAGGAGCAAATTATTACAGAAATTGTTCGTAGTGTTCAGTGTGCTTGTTTGTTTATAAAATTAATGGTCATAATGATCTTGAAAATCGCGTGTAGGAGTCCACAGCGGACTGATACTGATTGTGCAACACGGAGAACAAAATTCGTTAGTTTAAAAACTGCCGGATTTTGTTTTTTTCAATCATGACTTATTTTACAAACGGAGGTCATCAACAGCTCATGAGAGTCATCAGATCTAACAAACTAACAGTTTACTGACTAAATGAATTATTTTTAGCTGTTTACTGACCAGAGCTATGCCCCATTGAAACCCTTTTGTATTGCCTCGTTGGCTGATGGACAGTATAGGCCTGTCTTCCCTAGCAAACTGACCTATCTTTTATGTCATGTGTGTGAGGACTTCTTTTTTCCTCTACCTTTGCAAGAAAATGAAACTGTAAGTTGTTAGCAAATCCTTGTAAAGTGGAACCCCGTTGACACGGTCACCAACGGACCATGAAAATTTGGCCGTACTAACAGGGTGGCGGTATTAACGGGGTAGGGCCAAATTTCATGACTGGTCTATATTTTAAGTGTCATCTTGATAGATATACATCACAATTGCACTTCTACAAAACTGTTTTTTTTTTCAAAATAAAATCGGAATGCAGATACAAGTTTTTAAAAAAATGAAACTTCAATTAGTACATACAATATTAACCACAGAAAGATGAACATAACTGTTTCGAGTGGCCGTATTAACAGGGTAAAATTATGAACGATTATACCGGTTGGGATTTTAGATTGTGGCCATTAAGCGTATCACAGGGCGGCCGTGTTAACAGGGTTTTCTTTTATAAGAAAATGCATGGGCGTTTCGCCATGCCTGGAAAAAGTGGCCCTAGTAACGAGGTGACCGTAAGGCGGGGTTGCACAATAACAGGAATGATCTTTACCCAACAGAGTCCACCAATGCCGAGGAAGAACCTTGCCAAGATGGCCGCAGCTCTTTATGCCTGCGAAGAGCTTCACAAGATGGGCGAATTGGACGATAACTTACTACCTGTGTGTTCATCATCAGACGAGGAAAGTGGGTCAGAGGAGGAAGAAAGTGAATCTGGAGGGAAAAAGAAAACTAAAGCAGGAACGAAGAAAAGACGGCGACGTTATGGGAGAAAGGTTAGGTGTTGAGCTTCAGGAGGCATCATTTCCGAATATGCCAGGAGTTTAAAATCTTGTTTTAGGTTTTGCTCATTTGGCTTGGTGTTACCGTTCCTTAGAAGAGGGGGCTCCCCTCTCGTTGATAGAATGTAAAGCCAAACGTTTTTGTGTTTTTCCGAAGCCTTTCCGAAGGCCGGCTAAACACCACCTTTTCCTTTAAGGTGGACTGAGAGAAAGGTCCTTAGTCTGAGTGTTTGGTTTTCGCAAACAGAAAAATGTTTCTCAAACGTTAATTTTGGTAAGGAAATAGAAAAATAAATCAGAAGCATTTTAGACAGACTTTCCGCCATTCACTTTCATAAAAATGCTGAGAAACTTCACCCCCTCCTTTCCCCTACACTCCCTCCTAAGGAAAATATCTGACATTTTTCTTCTACCCAGATCCCTGAGGTATTCATCGGCAGCTTGGTGCAGAAGGGTCAGCCCCATTTCCTCACGGTGATCACCATACGCATCACCAATCTCACCAGGCCCCAGGAGCTGGTTGTCAGCGAAGCAATGTTCCGGGATCACACTTGTAGGTTCGGCATGCTGACAAATAAACGTCTTCCAACGGTTAGTACTGGACTGTCTTCTAGTTTCATATCAGTGAAACTGGCATTATAATCGTAAGAATTATTTGTTCCATTTAGAGCGGTTTTCATTTGAATGTCGAAAAGTAATTGGTTTTGTATCACCACGCTACACAATTGGCTTAAAAAAACTCGTGCCACCTTTTTAACCAATCAGAAGCAAACCCAAAACCAATCGTAACACGTTCGCACACGTTTTCCCGCGCTTCGCGTCCGCCACATGTAATTACTACGAGTTTTGATTGGTTCGGTGGATTTTCTGTGTCCTTTGTGATTGGCTGGAGTGATTACTTTGGTTTTATGATACTCAATTGAAGAGCGCTCAAAACGGCCAAAACTGCTGTCCTTTAAAGTAAGACACTTTGGCAAGTTACTTATCTTTTTTGCAAGTTACTTATCTTTTTGTAAAAATGTTACTTCATTTATTTGAATCTGCAGGTGCGACCATTCAAACTCTATCCTGATTATGGAGAAGTCACGGTATCGCTAAGCTGCGAACAATCTCCCACACCATTAGCCAAGAACAAGGTAGACTTTGCTACTGTGCGCAAGTTTCACTGCCACCTCTTCACCCAAGTTCTACGCGTTCCTGTCGAAATAAAACCTGAAAGCGCGGATGGTTATTTCATCGTGCTGGTGAAGGGAGAAGACGGAAGGAGAATTGACTTTGATCGCATGAGAGAAGAGCTTCAGAGGAATGTCGCCATTGAAGAAGACTTGGTGGTTAGAAAGAATTACGTCAAAGATCGGCAGCGATATGCTGTTTTAATGGTACGGTTTGACCTCAATCCATTGTCACCGTTCCCGGACAAGTCCAAAGGCACAACTTATGAGCAGTACTTCCGGCAAATGTATGGAGCATGCGTCACAAACATGGAACAGCCTCTCTTCGAAGCGAGAGAGATTTCTGGTCGAGTGAATTTCTTGGTGGACAGAAAACTAACAGGCAAAAGCAAACGCGATGTTATCCTTATTCCAGAACTGTGTGACGTGTTACCAGTACGTTCCTCTCTTCTCTGCGCGGCTCAGATTCTGCCTTCAATTCTTCAGCGTGTTAGCTCGCTTCTACTCGTTGCTGATGTCAAAGCTATGGTTGCTGGTGAGCGGGACGACAAAGATGAATCAAATCTACCGTCAATCGGTGCTGATGATGCTAACGATGAAAAGAAATTACTTGGTACTGATCAACGCAGTGGAAGAGAAGACGAATTCATGGAAATTGAAGATGACGGCACAGACGAAGAGTTCCTGGGACTTTATTCCGATCTCAAGTCGATGTTTCGTGGAAGCCGTGAGTCTGATGATCACCCTAACTCTGCCCTCGTCCTTCAGGCTCTGACCACCACCCACAGCGGAGATGCGATTAACCTTGAGAGGCTTGAGATGCTCGGAGACGCATTTTTAAAGCTTGCCGTGTCGCTTCATCTCTTCTGCACCTACAAAGACAAAGACGAGGGAAAACTGACGCATCGAAAGAAAAACCAGATCAGTAATTTGGCCCTGTTTCGTGCGGCGGCCAAGAAATCCTTAGCTGAGTATCTTCAAAGCACACAGCTCGCCCGTGATGTGTGGTGCCCCACGGGATGTCAGTTCGGCTATATTCCACAGGACAGCGACACCACCACAGCAGATGCAGCAATGGAGGTCGACAACGAAACAACCGGAGCTGGAGAGGTGGAAATGGAAATTGATGACGTGCAAGAGCGGAGCGCTGCTTACAGAGCGAATAGAAGGACGTTGAGGTCGGAGGTCGGCAAGGAAGTCTCCCAGGCGTCAGACACCAAGCAGGTGAACCTTGGTGGCAATGGAGAGGAGAGAAAGTTAAATGCTACTGAGCGTGCTCGCCAGAAATGTAACACACAGACCATAGGAGACAAGTCTGTAGCAGACAGTGTTGAAGCCCTCATCGGAGCGTA
The DNA here is from genome assembly GCF_042242905.1 of Orbicella faveolata. NCBI lineage: Eukaryota > Metazoa > Cnidaria > Anthozoa > Scleractinia > Merulinidae > Orbicella > Orbicella faveolata. Next base: position 34,271,312 of record NW_028301552.1, on the reverse strand, counting down.
TCTGATATCTTGTGGTTATCTCGGTGCGCTTAAATTCATGAGCTTTCTCGGTCTTAAAGTTCTACCTGAAGGTGATGCCCATGACGATTCTAATCCGTTTGCAGAGAATACCAGCCCGGGTTGTTACGCCAGATTTTGGCCTGATCAGACAAATGCACCAAGACAACAGGATAGAGGAGACCTGATGTCTAGAATGATCTCTGGCTTGGAGAATTTTGAAAAAGACTCCATTAAGTACTCTTTCCACTCAAAACTGCATTTGCTAGAGGCCCTAACACACGCTTCTTATCACCCAAATCGCATCACCACATCTTATCAGAGACTGGAGTTCCTTGGGGATGCTCTATTGGACTTCCTGGTCACGCAGCACTTATACTTCCGTCACGCCAAATTAACACCCGGTCAGCTGACGGACATTCGACAGGCCTTGGTGAATAACAACATCTTTGCAGCCATTGCTGTCAAGAACGACTACCACAAGTATCTCAAGCAGATGTCTCCGCAGTGGTTCAAAACTGTGGAGAATTTTATAAACAGACTGGACGATGATGCTGAAGAGAAGAAAGAACAACATGGTCACTCTCATACGGTAGGAAGAAGTCAAAGGTGCTCAGTCTATTTTAGCCAAGTACAAAACTACCTTTCAATTGAAAGAAAAAGAGTAGTTAACTAAGATAGAAAAACACCAAAGAGGTAATAACAAACCATAAAGAAACAAGGATGGTTAAGGATGGAGAAGATTAACACGGATTACAAAAAACGAACTTGAAAAATTTAAGCCAAACTTTTCAAGATGCGCGAACCGTGACGTAGTTCCTTTAATATCCGCCTTCCACGGTTGCCTTTTTTCATTTGCATTGCAATGTAATCCAGCGTGGATGCGAGGCAATTTAGGAAGAAAACTGCAAACTTGCCCAAAATTACCTCTCGTACATGTTGGATTATAATGTAATGCAAATGAGGAATGACAACCGTGAAAAGGGCATTGTGTTACTTTCGGTTGTCGTTTCCTTTCTAGCTGTTATTCGAAGGACAGTGTTGCATGAAGATCCAAGCAATAGCTAGTGCGTAGCCTGTGTACATCTGGCTCCTCCCCTCAGAACAATTGGGGCAGATAAACGCAGGCTACTAGCGAGGAGACCATAGTTATTGTGACTTGCGTGACTTAAATACACGGAAATTCCCTGAATTGCGTGATTTAGACGCTCCCTTAAGAGTATTTATACGATGATGATTGGCTAAGATTACTCGGTCTCGCTTTCTGGTGAGTGCTTTATTTAAGCAACGCAAACGTTGGTATCGGTGAAAATAGGTCGTTTTGTTAATGGTATTGGGTATAGCTGTACCTTCTGTACCCTCCCCCCGCCACCCTAACAAAAAATCACAAGGAGTACGTCCCCCACCGGAAATAATGTACACTCTGTAACAATCATGTGTCCTTGCTGTTGGCTACGCAGGTCACTACAGACCCATTTATATTTGTCTCACAAGAAGACGAGGAAGGAATTGAGGCGCCTAAAGTTCTGGGCGACATCTTTGAATCCGTGGCTGGTGCGGTGTTTTTGGACAGCGGCATGAATTTGACCAAGATCTGGGGCGTGTATTACCGCATGATGAAACCTTACATTGGTAAGTCCGCAAGGAAACATGGGTAACATGTGGCCATCATTTTTTTTGTACAGTTCACTCCATTTCGACGAAAGATTCATGCACTCGACCACTGCCGATAAAAAATTCACCCAGGTTTAACGTGCCGAGAAAAAGCATGTTGCACGGAGAAGAAAATGTAAGGCATACACACATCCCGAGAAAATAAATTGCCAAGTGCATAAAAGGGTTAAAAAAAATCGTGCCTCTACCAAATCACCCGCCCCCTCCCCTTCAAAAGTCAAATGGTTTACCCTTCAGAAACAGTTGACAGAAATTTATCTTAACGATTTGGTTAAAACCGATGAATCATTTTATGGAGTTTTCACTTCAGTTATGTTCTTATGGAAGGCCAGGGTGATTTGTCCAAACAAATGTCTTTAATTTAAATCACAATGATTTCCAACTTTGCAGCCCTTGATCCAAAGTCCTGAAAGTTCTTGAAATAGCGCACTATTTCATTTGCTTGCAAGTGTTGCCATCCGAGTTTTTAAAAGAGAACCAGGCAACTAAAGACAATGGCCCACATATCTGGAATAGAGAACTCCGCCATAACTTGTAGCCCGCGTACCTGGCGTGATGTTGCGCTCGAGTCCCTTTGTTTCTGAACGCGAGAGGCGAAGCTGCGAGGGGATTGGTGAGGAGTCGAGTTGAACTTCACTCGCGGCCTCTTCCCCGCAAGGGAACAAAATGGCAGCTCCATCGCCAAAACTCACTCGCTCGCGAATCTCGCCAGCTACGCAAGCTAATAACTTGAAGTAAACTGAATCTGATGTGTTATTGTTGTCCTTTCAGATCACTATTCAGTGAACATACCGCTCAATCCCATTAGGCGTGTTCATGAGGAAGATGAAAATGCTGATTTTGGGTAGGTCTGCGACACTGTTCTGGAGTCATCGCTTTTGTTTTCATGTAGTGTTATTTTACCTTTATTAGCTGGATTCCATCATCGGCTGCGTGCAGTCTGTTTTATTCTGGAACTCAGGGAGGGAGTATGAGGCGAGGCATTTCAGACCAGAAGGGATTGGGGCTAGCAACTTAAAAATTTGATTTGGGACGGACCACTTTTTGAAGGGGTGGGTGGGGGGAGGGAGGGAAGAGGTTGGGTAATTTTCTGGATATGAATTTATTTGCTCACCTTTAGATTGTGCATGATATTTTTTTGGTGGGCAGTAGCTTGTGGTTAGTAAAAAGCACTTACTCGATTTTTTCCAGACCTTTTTGCTGTGCAGGAATTTTTTTTGTGGAATTGCCGACCCCCTCCCCCTTCCCCCTCAAAGAAATAATGGTCTGTCCCTTAATCTTTGACAACTGCGACATCTTTTTTAGAACACCTCGATGGCTTCCTTTTCAAATGACCAATCAAAATACGAAAACTAAGAAGGGAAAAGTTGTCAGACTCCACATTTGCGTTCTGGCAATTGAAGAATTGACATCTCTGCCTTCCATAGAGATTTCAATCGATTTTCTTTAAGCAATAGACCACAAGTTTTTATGGTTTATAGGCTGATAAACCACGCGGGATATTGGACGAACACGAGAAGAATTCCTGAATCACGAGCCGCAGGCAAGTGATCTACGAATTCTTCGAGTGTTCTGCCCACATCCCAAGTGGTTTATCATGCCTTTAAACCATAGAAACTTGTGGTCTATTGCTTTTATATAATAATTCAGAAGACACGCGAAAAACCATGAGTTTACTGGCACAATAGACCATGGCTGATTGACCAATCAGAGCGCGCGCATTTATTTGATTATTATATAAAGTTTAATACGAAACCATCCGAATATTGTCAGGTAGATGTCAAAACGTTGTCAATATTAAATTCAAAACTTATCAGTTGGCAACCGTTTGTTTCCTGATTGTTCGGCTACAGATTAATTCTTACTTCTTCAGTTTGACATGTAGTTTGTTTTTTATTCTTTCGTAGTAAAGCGGAGAAGCTTCCCGATGGAAAGATCTCTTGTACGCTGCGCGTGCACTGGGGACAGTTCGTGGGTAAGGGAGCCAACTTCAAAATAGCTAAAGCTACCGCTGCCAAGTTTGCAATGAAGGCGCTGCTCGAAGAGAGAGCTTAGTGGAAACATGCCTCGCTGAATGTGCAGGATTGAATGACCTTCGACGAGTGGAGCCTTGAAGCCAGCAGTAATGCTGCCGGATCAGTCTGCACCAAAGATGTCTTAATGAATTGGAATTGAAGTTTTTAATGTCTTCTTGATGAACGTAAACAAGTTTCTTATGTTGTACATCCTATCATAGCAATTGCAAAGACTGCACAAATAAAATTAAGTTAGCCTGCTGTTACGAGTATCGTTGTAGAGCAGGGTTGTTTCCAGACAGAACTCAGGATCGCCGGTAACAGCAACAAACTGATTTATTTCCGTAAGATAACTTCACGAATTTACAGCACTAAGCTTCTTCAAATTTGAATCAATCTCTCTTACAGCAGAACCTCTCGCTCTAATATACATGAGGCTTAAAGTTCTAGAAACTTCTATTTGGAACTAAATTAAGTAGTTTGACACAGTTTCTAATCTGAGTAATGACATAAGGATTAGAATGTTCTGGAATGTCCTTATACAAATTGGTCACGGCTGAATGACTTCAGGTTCTAGATTGTTCTAGAACTAGACTTAGACAATTTTTCGTAACACCTGCGAACAGGCTCCCGGCGAGCGCGAACGAAGTCCCGATCGTTTCGCTCTCCGAATTCTTCAGTTTCGCTCTCGTCGGTACGCTTCGCTCACCGAAATTTTTTTTTTCCGTCCTCGCTATGAGCCTGTTCGCAGGCTAAAACTAAGTGCACTTGAGGCCCATGCACCCGGATCTTATCCCACTTTCTGGATCACTAAGCGACCAGGAGTATTTCTACTTCCTCCTGTATGGGATACTAGTCCGTCGCAGGGCTACAGCCAGCATTAAATTCGCCTCACTGTGAGAGTAAAGTGTCTTGCCCAAGAACACAACACTATGTTCCCAGCCAGGGCTCGAACCTGGACCGCTCGATCCTGAATCCAACGCACTGGCCAAGAGGCTACCGTACCTCCCCGGTTTATGAAGTGGAACTTCCATGACAGCGAGAAGTGCCCCCTAAACGACCGCGTCCCCTGGATTAAGGTCGGATGGGTGTTGTAATTAATTAGTAATTAACTTGCGAAGGAATAACGCCTGTTTTCTTGACATGAAAAGCAGATGCACGACTTAAATTGCAGCAGTAATCTTAGGCTGTTGACACTTGTAGATAACTGTAATAGCTCATCGTTAAGACAATTAACAACGTAAAACGACGATGTACATTTTCAGTGCCAAGAAATTCGAGCCTGATGTAATTTTTGAATACTCTGTCTGATCCAAATAAAAATAATCACAATTTTACTCCGGATGTATGGAATCATTTTAAGGCTTTTGCCGCGCAGAGGTTGTTAGAAGCCACTATTTCTTTCAAGTCAAAGAGTTTTAGAACTTTTGCCGCGCAGACATTTTGAGGTTGTTCAAAGCTACTATTTTTTTCAAGTCAAAGAGCTAAAATTGATCTGGTTACTGTGATCTACCCACTCTTTAATTTTTGGTTGTTAATTCTTATCTTCCTGCACACGACCACTGCCGAAAAAAAAATTCACGCAGGTTCAGTGAGCCGAAAAAAAGCATGCAAAAATTAAGATCGTGATCATTTTCTTAAAATTTGGTAAATCGGCAAATTGGTGGCGAAATTTAATTTTATTGATCAATAAATGAGCGTTATCGATGCAAATTTACAGTGCGAACGCTAATTAACCAACGCCCGACAAACTTTTCTGCAAATTTAATGAATAAAAACTGTTGAGGTTAACAACAGTTTTCCAACAAATTATCGATGAAATCAAGCTGTACATTACAAAGGTAACAGATTTGTGGCCATTTTGATTAGTAACTATTTTTAAAATTTTAACTTAAAATTATCTACCTTGCTACGTTTGGAATGATCTTCCTTGGTTCGTTTTTAGAAGATGTAAATGATCAGTAGTCGAATTTTTTAAGAAAAACGACCTTTAACCCTATAAAATGTTTCTGCGATAAGAGAGACGGTCATTCCAAACGCGTGAGGATGGAAATAATTGACCTGCACCTAGAATGCGTTTTTGTGGGACAACATTACTAAAAACCGCCACCAATTCCTCAAATAATGGCTATTTTCCGCTCAACGCCACGTGGCATGTTACGTGACCTGTCAGAAGCACCAATTCTACTTCAAAATGTTCAGTACGTTAAAACCTAACTGTGTGCTAAATTTGGTTCCATTGTCATTCATGTCTTCAGACATATAACTAATAAATGTTTTTTGTACCATTAAACGTCTTTGACCAGGGCCGATAAGGCCGATATACACGAGGGGTTTTGCTCCAGGAGCATGGTCCAGGGTCAATTTGCACGACTAGTACAGAGTGGGGAGCATAGTGCGGGAGCTTGCTCCATATTATGGTACACACAAGGGAGCGTTTTCAAGTAAAGTTTGTTCAATTTTCCCCGGGATCTTGCTCCCAAATATTTAACCGGTTAAATGTTGTGGAGCATTTTGCAGGGTGGAAATTCTGCGCCCGAGAATGAATTAAGCCCATGAAATCGTTGGTACACAAGGAGGAGCTTTGCTCCCGGAACGTGCCCCTGGAGAAAAACCCAGGAGAAAACCCCCTCGTGTGTATCGTCCTACGGATCCTTACTGCGCACGCAAATTCACACGCCACGTCATGCATCGAGCGCGCGCTAAGTAATAAAATGAACAATGATAGGGAAGATGGCCGTTGCTATAGCTTTGCCTGGATTTAACGATCTTGGGCGTTCGGTGACCACTGTTTTTCTTTTAATGGATCATTTTCTCTACCGATTTACTACGTTTAGCGAAAGAATGAATAAAATTTATCGATTAGAAGTTTGCAAAATACGCCATCGAATTCCGTTCCAGTTTAGCTCTTCGTTTATCTGCGCGGCGGTTTCAAATGCCTCTTGAAGAGTTACGTTTTGTGAAAATGTTGGCAACATTTGGAATTATTAACGAAACGAATTCACTTAAACAAAATATTACGAGGATAGCTTGTCTCCGTTGATTCATCTTTGATATTTTAAGCTAAAAACTCCGGCGGAGACCATCCTGATTTATGCGCGCCAATTTTTCAATATCAGACTAGCTTTCCACTTGCTTTATATCTCAAACGAAGTCCGTGTTTTCTCCCGACTTGGCATCACATAGGCCAGAATTTTCACTTGGGGGAGTTGAAAAGTGTGTAAGAGATTGTCTGATATTCATATAATACAGTATTTAACATCTCTGACCATTTGCAAAACGTAATTTTAAAACGATTGTGCTCAGGATCCACGGACTGCCATAAAATGTTTATGCTGTTCCAGGCTCTCCGTCAGTGGGAACGATCGGGGACGACGAACGGATTCTGGACGCTTTTTCAATCATCCTCAATGATCGAGACGGGACCGACAGCCTGGAAGTGATAAAATTTTTATAACCTGAGTTTTACGTGCGAGACGACTCGAAACGTCGCTTTTTCCTCTTGAGATTCTTGAGAGTCCTTGGACATGCAATGGAAACGAGTAGCAAAAAATTGTCGTAAGTTAATAACATCTTTTAACGGTTTCATTAAGCACAAGACCTAGTAATTGCTATAAAACTATTTTCCGGCCCATGGAGCCCCAGATTTTTCTACCATCCAGACTCGAGCCAGATCCCAGTCCCGGCGCATAAAATTCCATCCATAGGCGTACGGGCACCTTCGGATTGGGAGGGCGGTGACCTTATTGGCCGAAAAAATTAGACAATGCCCGAAAGCGTCAGTGTTGTATAAACGCATTCAAATAGCAGCAAAAACAAAAACGTTCACAATTCTTGCGTCTATTGAAACTATTATCATTCCGACAATATTGTGGTATCCCGATTTTTTGAACCTCCATGGGAAACGAAAATTGTTTCGAAAAATCGGATAGTTTGCGAAATGGGGCGTAAAACTACAATGTTTGACTGTGGAGAGGAAACGGCCTTTGGTTCGAGTTATCGGGAGGTTCGAAAAATGAGGGTTCGAGAAACCGGGATTCCACTGTAGTTATTTTGAAACCTCGCGACCTCGATCGACAAGTAATACACCAGCTCAAAAGCAGAGTTGTAACAGCAATCTTTAATAAACAAACTTGCTTTGCACAGGTTGTCCGTTGTCGAGAAAGATCTTACATATCAGAAGCTACAATTTAACTGTAAGCCGTTTATTTTTTAGGCCATGAATTCTGAAGATGTTCTTTCTTTTCAGCTGTTGATGATTTCGCAATTACCTTCACCATTCACGACGCCGGTACTAATGCTACTTTAAGCGGCGTCCTTGACCTAAGAACGAATGTTTACGGCAAGCTAAAGGTGACCGGTACTGGGGATTTTCCACGAGGTCTGGATCCTCATTTGCGACTGGTCACTGTCGATTCTGACTGAACAGTCCTGTAGGAGAAGAGACATTGATCACTAACGGGTTAGTATAGTCTGTTCATAACATTTGTCTATTTTTGCTAGCGTTCTTAATTCAGATTAAACGATTCCAAGAGAACATGAAGAGTACGTGTAAGAAAGTTAATCCTTCCTCCAAGTCTTACTCCTGTGGTAATCCTTTTCAAGTTATTTGTAGATAGCCAATCAAGTCACGCGGATTTCGCTCACGTGGACAGTCCACGCGGCTTTACTTTCCCGAAACCCAACATTTGGGTTGTCTTGCAACGTTTCATCAGAGGAACCTTTGGTGACGATCGAAATAAAACGTAGTAGCTATTTTTCTTCAAGCAATAATTTCTTCAAATACGTAGTTAACAGGGTTTAATTTATATAAATAAATTTAATAACCTTTGAAGTGTTCTAACGGCTCTGCTTTCTTTACTTAGCCGTGAGGTTTCGCCCATTATTACATCCACCACGTACGACAGCGACTCTAGTGACAGATTTTATTTTGATATTTTCCGATACCCTGGCCAAACAGCCAGTGATAAGGTTTACTTCAAGGCCACTGTCATTGTTTGCCTGCAAAGTAATAAGTTATCCGTCTGCCGAACTGAATGCGCTGCCTGCGGTTCACTGGATCGAAAGAGACGTGAAACTCTTAAGGAAATCCAGCAAACAGAATTTTACGTGACAGCTGGACTATTCTAGGTCCGAGATCCCGATCAAGGTTTGTGCTTAAAGAACTCCTGTGCTCAACTTGGCAAGCTTTATCAGGTCGATAGAATAATCAATCAATCAATCAATCAATCAATCAATCGATCGATCGATCGATCGATCAATCGATCGATCGATCAATTAATCAATCAATCAATTAATCAATCAATCAGTAAGTCAGTCAGTCAGTCAATCAATCAATCAAAACATAAATAAAACATTGGTTGAAAACGGGCGATTTTGTCCACATTCTCGACCATCTGATAAGTCAAACGGTATTTCCCTAAACCCATTTCCTCACTGGAACACTCGGTAACTTACCTCCTATTTCTCGAACTCTTGGTAACTAGAAACAATTTTCGTTTCCCTTGGACGAATATCACGGTATACGAATAACATATAGATTTAGCCAAGCCTAAAAGCAGAGCTCGTGGGCCGGGTTGTTCAAAGCCCGATTAAGCTAATCCAGGATCATGGCGAGAATTTTGATCTGAGGCGGTGAGGTTTTCTGTTTATATTGTTTGGCCTTCTAATTTGAGCCGGTTTGAATAACCTCAAACTATACAAAACAAAAGCAGTGAAAAACATTTGTATACAGGAAAAATTTTATACTTCGGTGAACTTTTAATCCGGGGTTAGCTTAAACCGGCTTCCGAACAAACCGGGCCTGATTACAGCAAACCCTAAACTTGGGCCCGCGATATGCTCACGTGATACTGGTCAGTGAATACCTTGTTTTGATAGGCGTCAATTGATCATAACATGGATGTCCAATATGTCTCCGTCAACCTATTAGTTGGAGATTAGCCGCAATCTTGCACGACTCTGTCGTGTGTACGCGCCCACGAGCAGTACCGCTAGCCATGATAACCATGTGAAAATCAATTCATAGGTTTCCTTTTCTTTCCTATATGAGTATGGGGCTCCGCTACGACTGTTCTATTTTTTTCTTTGTGTCCTCCAGCCCAAGCTGCGCTATAGCTACACCAAGCTGAATATATTGATATCTAAAATGTGGCTTTTGCAATCAAAGTGAGATGTTAACTAATTTCTGACATGACATTTCCTTATTTTATAGAATCAGAAGCTGCTGCTGGCAAGGATGAAAAGGCACCTTTGCCTTCCTATATGATCGCCGTTGTGGCTGTCTGCGCTCTCTTGGCCTTCGCTATCGTGAGCGCCGTCCTGCTCATCGTGTTTCGCCGACGCCGTCAAAACCTAACAACTTTTGAGCTGCAAAATAAAGGTTCAGTGACTGGTTCAGGCCACAAGTTCGGAGCAGAGACAGCTAAACTCACTATAAACTCACATAAAATGAACTGCACAAGTGAAATACCCTCTAAAAAGGGGGAACTAGTCCTCTTAAAATCTTTTTATGGCACTTAATTAATCAGCAAAGACGCCGTGTATGGCTTAGGTTTTTGGTTTCAAATGTAGCTAGTAACAGTGGAGTCTTTAACCATAAGAACAACGAGAGCTATGACCAGAGGAGAGAAATATCTTCCAAGTGTTTTTACTGCTTTTTAAAGTCCTTTCAATGGGATTTTCACGCAGACTAATTATTAGAAAAGAACGTGGTGATTGAAACTAAACTTCTCGCACGAAATAGTTTTCAGACGATATGAAAGGCAGTTACGAGACTATTTAGGAGAATATCTGGTCTTACAGAACCTTTCGGTTAGTTTGAGCACAGGTAAAGGAATACCTATATTTCCTCGTCGTTAGTCAGGTGTATCTTTCGTTTCTTGTTATTAACCCAGAGGGACTCCCACATGAAATTTAATCGTTTTATTAGATACAGCCAGGTTTTTGCTCCAAAAGCTCAGACCAAGACCTTATTTCTCATTAGGTCTGATTATTTGCTTAGGTCTGTTTATTTACTCGACACTTGCTGCAAGCTGCTCCATGCACGAAAAGAAAATTGTCTTGTCCCTGAGATGCTCAACATGTGTCGAGTTTTTCCTTTCTCTCACCTTCGATTGACAATCACTCCATCTCCCAAGGGTCTTTTCTAAAATTGCGATTCCCTCGATTTGAATAGAGAATAATACTTAAAAATGATCAAAAAATGAAATCCAGAGATTTCAGTTCAAAGTCAAATTGAACAGTGGATTTCAGGAAAATCCATTCGGAATCGTAGTGTGTCAGTTCAGAGCGGTATATTTCTCTCTTTTCGTTTAGAACGTACGTGCTGGAAATTTCCAAATCCTTTCTATTTGCAGAATTCTCTACTTCCCAGTCTCCCATCAAAACCCATTCTCGTCCCCATTGCCCTTTTCGCTTCTCTCAGCCGGTGCGACCTTGGCACGAGAAACGAAGGGCTCTAGGGACATAGAATTTTCGAATTAAATCGAATTTTTTTGATCGGCTGTTTGGAAACAAAAAAATCTTGGACGAAAGTTAAAACGTTCGCGCGGATTGCTGTCGCGAAAATATGAAACAGCTGTTGTCAGCAATGTTCAAAAATGGACGACCATTAGACAGCTGACCTGCAAATCGTTTAGCTTCACGTTCTGATCCCGCATCAAGGCAGTTAAAAGCGAAACAACCAAAATAAACGATTCAGTTGCTCCTTGCTAGGAGTCAAAAACAAAATCACAATGTTCCATATCGCCTCTTTCTGTTCTACACTGACGGAAACATTTTCCAAATTGATACCATGCTACTTAAAAGGTCCGAGACAAAGATTTCTCGAATCCTGCCTCGACGGCGGCCATTGGCAATCCCATACAGTATATGGAAACATTACGACTGCATACATGAAGACCGGAAGTCCCAGAATCTTTCGTTTCTCGTGCCATGGCTGCGCCGACTAAGAGAAGCGAAAAGGGCTATGGGGACGAGAATGCGGAAAACCGAATTGTAAATGAAGGCGCCATCTTGTTCTGTTAGCGGTATTTCCTTGTCATTGCTTTTTGATCCAACAACTACTCAACACCTCATCAATTTTGCTTTCTTCCTCACGGACTTTCGAGAAAGACCTAAGGTTGTAATTCCTGTTCGAGTAGAGAAGGCCTTCCGTTCTAAAATGGTAAACCACTCCTTGATGTTCTCATGTAAGGTTTCCAAAACCAAAGCAATTACTTTAGCCAATCATAAAGCACTCACAAAATCAATTGAACCAATCAAAATTCAATTCAAATACGTGAAGCTGATGCCAAGCGCGGGAAAACGTGTGCGTGCAAGTCACCTTTGGTCTTCGGTTTACTTCTGATTGGATGACAAAACGGCGCGAGTTTTTAAAGTCAATCTAAGGTCTTGGTGTGTAGTTCAAAAATACTCACGCCAGCTTCTCAAGCAATAAGAAGTCTAAGTTAACACTAGCGACCTAACAACATAAACATAACGACATCAGAAGGATGTTATAGTGTGAACATCCCGGCATCATGATATAGTAGCAAAATAGCGGCATGAACATGACGACCTAACGCAAAAAACCCAGATCTTTTCCTTATGTCTTTATGTTGATGTTCACATTACCGACATAATCGATTATTCCGTTACCTCATGGTGTCGTTATGTCGCTAGCGTGAACAAGGCTAAAGCGTACAAATACAAAACCATCACAGAGACAAAGGGATGCGAAGAATTGTCAACAATAATTTAATATTGGGGCATCGACCGTTGATGTATTGCACTGGGAAAATATGGCGTGCTGCCTGCTCATTGAAATGTCAAGCAGCACTCAAATAAATTTATTTCTTTATCTACACATCTACCATAATAAATGAAATTATTTGCATTATCAAGCATGTGTGGGTAAAATGAGTTTTCAAAAAACCTATCTCAGCCGTTAACAGGATTTTTGAAAAGAGGGCTTAAATTCGAAATTTAGCTGATAATTATAAAAGGATTGATTTCAAGAAAAATCTCGTTCTCGGGATCGCAAGAAAGTTTCGAAATCTCAACTCACTGGTTTCTTCCTGCGCTTAAAAAATACGGAAATTATAACCATGTGTTGGAAAGGAAAGGAAAGGAAAGGAAAATTATACTGCGGAATCACATTGCATCCTTTGCTGTTATTGAGTTGAAATCAAACGAACAATAGCGTCAATGATTCTGCTTCCTCTCGCACAACTCATTAAATCAAGAGAAGGATTTTCTATTTTGTTTTCTAGTAGACGGTCAAGTTCCTTCCTCAAGTCTTGAACAAGTGTGGCAATCTGCAAAGAAGGATGAAAGGCATTCAATAAATCGGATCCATTCCTCCGCTTTCTACACTCTGCGCAGCCCTCGATCAAAAAGCGCGCGAAACTAAGCCATCTCCGAGTTACTTTTTACCTCTGTTTCCTAACGAGTCCTGGTCTGGCACAACCTTTCATATGGAAATGAGTTTAAAATGGAAATAAAAAAATGTAAATCTTATTTATGGTGGTCATGCACTTAGCTATACAAGCACTAAGCTTAGTTAGGCATGCCACTGAAACAAAGGAAACAAATATTTCAAACAAAAGTAACATAGTTAAAAATCCCAAGTTTAAGTTTGATTTGACAATGAACGTGCAAGAAAATCCCATTTCGATATGAAAGGTTGCGCTCTAAGACTCGCTAGAGCAACTCGGGAATGACCTATTCTGTCAATAGGCCATGTTCGCATTCTTGGTATAAGACTGGAACTAGCTTGCAATTGAGGCTAATGTGGGGAGTCTTCAAAGACAAATGATAATAATCTGTTTTTGATGATATTACCCACATGAGCCTCCATTGCATGCTAGTTCCAGTCCAATGCCGAGAATACGAACATGGTCTACTACTGCATTGCGAAAACTTAAAGCAGAAACAAAAATCGCTATTGAGGGCGATTGAGGGTCAGTTAACCAGTCTACAGAGCCCTGTTCAAATTTTGGAGACCGGATACTGACTGCTTGTTTCCCCACAGGCAAGCCAGTTTTACGACACGTTTACAACGCTTGGGTCACCTGTGATTCCCTGACAGGTCCACTAAGTTACCTACCTCGTGCGAAGACGCTGAAAAGCGAATCCATCCATCGTCAATGGAAACGACAAAAACACCTTTTTCCAAGTTCACAGACAAACAGTCGCCACAGAACAGAAGTAAAGAGTACATCGACACCATACTGCAGTCCCGGATGTAAACCTGTCGATAAACACTTAGAAGAATGTTAGAAGAGCACGAAAGGGTATGAGAAGGCTTGGAAGATATCGCGATTTTCGCTAGAGTTGGTTTAGTGGTTTCGCTAGAGTTCGTTTCCCTGTTTTAGCTCCCCCACCCCCTCCTCCCTCCCTCGTCCTAGATATGATGACAGGAGCAGAGGACGGCGTCTTCGAAGGACCAATCAAAAGCGGTGAAAACTCCGCGACATAATCAGAAAACCTGTGTGTCTTGCGCGTATCCGTTCGCTAGACTAACTAAAAGCTGCGCGCATCCTTTTTTTTTTGCGCGTAATGATTTAAAGGTCCCATGAAAAATGTTCTTTCCAAATTTGTAATGGCGTTGCGCGCCGAATCGTTACTGCTCATTTGTTACAAATACACGAGTGTTCGTGAGATATCATACCTTGGAAGTCTTGACTTTCTCGTGATAAACAAGGAATGGACTGTCGAAAGAGTTTACTTGAAAGTTCACCGACTTTGGATGGATAAACACCTGATATAAACAAATAATCCCTTTAGTAAACGAAAACGAAAAGAAACAAACAAAAAGATAAATAAATAACTAAATAAATTACTAAAAAACAAACAAACAAACAAACAAACACAAAAAAAGCTGTTCCAATCGGATATCAAAGGCCTCTCAATTCGACGATGACACACAGCGCACGAGCTATCACGTCGTACAAGATTCTTGGTAACTGACCTGGCCGTCATTCTTGGTCCAGAACTTGAGTTCAGACGCTTTAGAATCAACAGGAACAGCCCCTAGTGAAAAAAAATTGTTTATAGTAACGTTCACCTTTTTGGAAAACAAACATCTGAGAAAAACTTTAAAGGACACTTACAGTCGAGTCTCGTTGTTCAAGGGACGCGTAACTCTATCCATCGGATAAAACACTATCCAGTGGAGAGCGTAGTTGGTTTTGTCAAAACTTTTCCACTAGATAGTGCTTCATTAATTCGTTGCATTGCGTTATCGAGTAGTCTTGAAACAACTGAACCCTGTCGAATGACTTTCGCTGAATGCTTTCCACTGGAAATTTCTTGGATAAAGAAGTCTTACCGTGAGAGTGGTCTGGTATCTGATTTTAAATGGCATAAATGTTAATTTTACGATAACTGCAGAAGTTCTCACGCGTTCATTGGCTAATTTTCATTGTCAATAAGCGGACAGTCACATGAATTTATAATTTATGCGATGCGTCAACGAGCGAGAGCGGACGATTTGACAATTTGACAGTTTTTCATGCCTCTAGCTCTGTCCTGTTGTTGACAATGAATTTTGTCATAACATTGTCAAAGTAGTCTACGGGTCTACTCGGCGATCCACAGCTACTTTGACAATGGTATGACGAAATTCATGATCAATAACAGGACAGACGCATGTAAAACTAACGTCAATTTCTTAACTGTTTTTTTTTTCCGCAGTTGTTCCTTCGTTTTCTCCTTAGCTTTAGTTCTCTTTGAGAAGACATATCAAATGCTCGTGACCGTGTTTCATCATATTTTCAAACACCTAGAACTAAGTCAAAAATACTCTGCTGGTCGTCGTATATTCGACTCACTTTTCCCGGTGTTTGGAAAAGTGATGAAATACGCTCTCTCCCTCTCACTCTTATTTGATCCATTGTGGGAAACATGACTGAAGCACTGTTTCCATCAGTGTAACGACTTCTAGCTCTTGTGTATAACAATAACGATAACGGTAACGATAACGATAACGATTATGATAACGATAACGATAACGATAATGATAATGATAATGATGATAATAATAATAATATTATTTAACTTAATTATTGTGTCGAGATTGTTTAGCCGAGGAATTCTCATCGCCCTACAATCTGTGAGTTGGATGAACACTCACACAACTTACAGCTTGTATGGCGATAAGAATTTTGTTCGTCAGTTACTCACCAGCAATGGAAGCTTTGTATTTGATATCTGGTTTAACGACTTGGACGACATTTGGAAATAGCGCCGCACACACAACTCCTAACACCAACTTCTGATTCTTTGAATTGATGTTCATCTACAAGAATGGCAAAGTCACAAGTAAAACTTGATTGTAATTCTCGAAGATGTCCATCACTGTCTGCTGCTGCTGCCAAATGTCTCTTGATTTTGAGTGTTAGTGCACTCCATCCCAGGACCTAACTGCATTAAAAGATCTTTACCCAACCCCCGATGAGTACAAACACGCTATTTTACCGCTTTTTCAGCAC
This sequence comes from Orbicella faveolata, assembly GCF_042242905.1. Lineage (NCBI taxonomy): Eukaryota > Metazoa > Cnidaria > Anthozoa > Scleractinia > Merulinidae > Orbicella > Orbicella faveolata. Next base: position 34,255,150 of record NW_028301552.1, on the reverse strand, counting down.
TACTCCTGGTAAACATCCTTTTACCGGGAACTACGTCGAATTTGCAAGGCGAGAAACGTGCAAGTAAAACTCATTTCCATACGGCATACGCCCTGAGACTAGTTTTGCAACAGACGAAAGAGAAAACTCGGAAGTGGCCTTCACAAAAGCTCCCAACCCCTCTCCGGTAAGGTACCTCTTCACCCGTCGCAGCCAACACTCCATCTCCAGTCCTAGGTACCAGTCTCCGTATCTTCCTGGCCGTCAGGTCCGTTTTTATGAAACCGATATCAGACAATAGTTCTGCGTACTGACACTTGAGGCTGGCAATCATCTACAATGACATAAAGATAACTTTGTTGAAATAACTTTATATGTAGCACATGTACGCCATTACACAAGATTACCTTTTGTTAAACTGTAAAAAGTTTTAAATAGGAGTGAGTACTTATTTACCTGAAAGGTTTTCATGGATAAGAAGTTTGAACGGCAGAAATGATACCCAGCGGCCACTCCGGTCGCCATAGCCTCGAGCCAGCCCTGGGAACGAACATTTGGAACCTTCTTTATGCCTTCACAAAATTACTAATAACATTTGCAAGAGCTATATTTTTGTGCTACATCTTCAATGCTACCTCTGAATGTCAACTGATGCCAGAAGACTTCTTCACCTAAGTGTGTCTCCCTTAGAAAGATGTGGGTATAGAAGAGGTGTCCACCACTGGTTGGCATTGGAGCGCTGGTTTTAAGAGGCGTGTACCTTACAGACGTGGGCACATAAGAAACGTGTCTGACTTAAATGTGTCCTCCACCTCCACGCCCCCCTTCCCCTTTCCTTCACAGCCAAAACAAGAAACAATAGCAGTGGCGGATCTATGGGAGGGGCCCGGCCCCCCCCCCCTTATTTTGGGTAAAAAAAAGAAGACATCACAGAAGGACGAAAAGCCGGCAGGGCAAGCAAAACAAACGCCCCCCCTCCCCCCTCCCCTTAGCTCAAGGTCTGGATCCGCCACTGAATAGCCTGTATTAGAGGTGCATTATGACCATACCAATCCGGGCACAAAATTAAATACAGCATCCGCAAGCTTTCAAAAAGATATTTCTAGCACTTGTACTCAAAAGGAACCGAATACAACATTTAAAAGATCAAAGCACAGTATAAAAGGGAGTGATAACTGATAACCTCACGTTTACTGCAAATCAAATGCCCCCCACCCGCTTAAATTAAGATGCCCCTCCTTCCAACGTTCTTGATATACATATCCATAACTGGGGCAGGCTTCATCGAGGTTTTACGGTACCTTATAGCTATTCAGGAGAGTCATGTGGTCACTGTTACCAATTGCCATCTCTTGCCTCTTCTTGTCAGCTTCCTCTCTCTTGTCAAATGGCGCTGACTATGGAGAAATCAGAAACATCAAAATCGAGGGATAACAAGATCATTAAAGGGAGAGCGCCAGTATAGAAGAGTCAAGACGGATCCTTGGTAACTTCGACGGTTGCAAAGAAATGTTTCTAACCATGTTAGAAACTCCAAACTGAGCTTACCCCACTGAGCTGTTTGACCATATCTGTTCACTGAGGTCTCTTTCACATTTAAGAGTCAGAAATATACACAAAAGCCACTTGACCACAACACAACACACCATGAACCACAAACGTCTCCACATTAAGGGAGCTCAGTCATGGTTTGCGCATATTGAAAAGTTTAGCCTCAATTTTTCAAATTTGTCGTTTGTAATCCGTGTAAATCTTCTCCATCCTTAGCCACCCTTGTTCCTTTATGGTTTATCATTATCTCTTTGGTGTTTGTCTATCTTATTAAACTGTTATTTTCAGGTTTCCTACCATTTAAAGGTAATTTTGTATGTGGCCAAAATAACTCAAAATACTGTGACTGAGCCCCTTTTAAGACGAGGCTAATATTTAAAAACGTCCTGATTTAAAAACTGCCGTGAGGACGACTGAAATTCCACTTGATTATAAATAATATTACATTGGCATATAGATGCATCCAAATTTCCAGCTTCCTTTACTTAGTTAACTTTCAAATTATGTATTTATTTATGTATTATATATATAACTAAAGTCGAACCTCTATTTAGCGGCCCCCCGTTTAAGCGGCCAACCTTTATTTAGCGGCAAGCGGTTAAAGTCCCGGAAAAATTGTCAGCTATACACACCCCCAATTATCAGGTTAAGCTTTCTGTTGAAGAGCAAAATACAGCAGAAACACTTACAAACGGTGAACGATAGCTGAGTATCGCTCCAATGGTCAACACAGGGTCCAGACATTGAAATATGGCACCTAGCAACATTAACTTCCCAATCCTGAATTAAAGGAAAGAAAAACGAACTACTGAAAATAAACAGGCACATATCGCATAATGCGCATTCGAATGCGAGCGTTTATTTCAGAACGACACAAATTGCTAAATAAAACCAATTTGCTCCTTTATGTTGACAAAGATTCCTGAGTGAGGGTTAGCTTGAAGTCTATTTACCTCAGTGTGAATTCGGTTAGTGTATAACTCTGGTTAGCCTGACAATCACTCAGGTTAGCCTGAATATCACTCAGCTTAGCCTGAATATCACTCTGGTTAGCCTGAATATCACTCTGGTTAGCCTGAATATCACTCTGGTTAGCCTGCATATCACTCTGGTTAGCCTGCATATCACTCTGGTTAGCCTGAATATCACTCTGGTTAGCCTGAATATCACTCTGGTTAGCCTCAATATCACTCTGGCTAGCCTGCATATCACTCTGGTTTGCCTGCATATCACTCTGGTTAGCCTGAATATCACTCTGGTTAGCCTGAATATCACTCTGGTTAGCCTGCATATCACTCTGGTTAGCCTGAATATCACTCTGGTTAGCCTGAATATCACTCTGGTTAGCCTGCATATCACTCTGGTTAGCCTGAATATCACTCTGGTTAGCCTGAATATCACTCTGGTTAGCCTCAATATCACTCTGGCTAGCCTGCATATCACTCTGGTTTGCCTGCATATCACTCTGGTTAGCCTGAATATCACTCTGGTTAGCCTGAATATCACTCTGGTTAGCCTGCATATCACTCTGGTTAGCCTGAATATCACTCTGGTTAGCCTGAATATCACTCTGGTTAGCCTCAATATCACTCTGGCTAGCCTGCATATCACTCTGGTTTGCCTGCATATCACTCTGGTTAGCCTGAATATCACTCTGGTTAGCCTGCATATCACTCTGGTTAGCCTGCATATCACTCTGGTTAGCCTGAATATCACTCTGGTTAACCTGCATATCACTCTGGTTAGCCTGCATATCACTCTGGTTAGCCTGCATATCACTCAGGTTAGCCTGAATATCACTCTGGTTAGCTTGCATATCACTCTGGTTAGCCTGCATATCACTCTGGTTAGCCTGAATATCACTCTGGTTAGCCTGAATATCACTCTGGTTAGCCTGCATATCACTCTGGTTAGCCTCAATATCATTCTGGTTAGCCTGCTTATCACTCTGGTTAGCCTGCTTATCACTCTGGTTAGCCTGCATATCACTCTGGTTAGCCTGAATATCACTCTGGTTAGCCTGCATATCACTCTGGTTAACCTGCATATCACTCTTGTTAGCCTGAATATCACTCCGCTTAGCCTAAATATCACTCTAGTAAGCCTGAATATCACTCAGGTTAGCCTGTCTTCAATATCACTCAGGTTAGCCTGAATATCAGTCTGGTTAGCCCAAATATCACTCTGGTTAGCCTGCATATCACTCTGGTTAGCCTGCATATCACTCTGGTTAGCCTGAATATCACTCTGGTTAGCCTCAATATCACTCTGGCTAGCCTGCATATCACTCTGGTTTGCCTGCATATCACTCTGGTTAGCCTGAATATCACTCTGGTTAACCTGCATATCACTCTGGTTAGCCTGCATATCACTCTGGTTAGCCTGCATATCACTCAGGTTAGCCTGAATATCACTCTGGTTAGCTTGCATATCACTCTGGTTAGCCTGCATATCACTCTGGTTAGCCTGAATATCACTCTGGTTAGCCTGCATATCACTCTGGTTAGCCTCAATATCACTCTGGTTAGCCTGCTTATCACTCTGGTTAGCCTGCATATCACTCTGGTTAGCCTGAATATCACTCTGGTTAGCCTGCATATCACTCTGGTTAACCTGCATATCACTCTTGTTAGCCTGAATATCACTCCGCTTAGCCTAAATATCACTCTAGTAAGCCTGAATATCACTCAGGTTAGCCTGTCTTCAATATCACTCAGGTTAGCCTGAATATCAGTCTGGTTAGCCCAAATATCACTCTGGTTAGCCTGCATATCACTCTGGTTAGCCTGAATATCACTCTGGTTAGCCTGCATATCACTCTGGCTAGCCTGCATATCACTCTGGTTTGCCTGCATATCACTCTGGTTAGCCTGAATATCACTCTGGTTAACCTGCATATCACTCTGGTTAGCCTGCATATCACTCTGGTTAGCCTGCATATCACTCTGGTTAGCCTGCATATCACTCTGGTTAGCCTGAATATCACTCTGGTTAGCCTGCATATCACTCTGGTTAGCCTGCATATCACTCTGGTTAGCCTGCATATCACTCTGGTTAGCCTGAATATCACTCTGGTTAGCCTGAATATCACTCTGGTTAGCCTGCATATCATTCTGGTTAGCCTGTATATCACTCTGGTTAGCCTGCATATCACTCTGGTTAGCCTGCATATCACTCTGGTTAGCCTGCATATCACTCTGGTTAGCCTGAATATCACTCTGGTTAGCCTGAATATCACTCTGGTTAGCCTGCATATCATTCTGGTTAGCCTGTATATCACTCTGGTTAGCCTGAATATCACTCTGGTTAACCTGCATATCACTCTGGTTAGCCTGCATATCACTCTGGTTAGCCTGCATATCACTCTGGTTAGCCTGAATATCACTCTGGTTAGCCTGAATATCACTCTGGTTAGCCTGCATATCATTCTGGTTAGCCTGTATATCACTCTGGTTAGCCTGCATATCACTCTGGTTAGCCTGCATATCACTCTGGTTAGCCTGCATATCACTCTGGTTAGCCTGAATATCACTCTGGTTAGCCTGAATATCACTCTGGTTAGCCTGCATATCATTCTGGTTAGCCTGTATATCACTCTGGTTAGCCTGCATATCACTCTGGTTAGCCTGCATATCATTCTGGTTAGCCTGCATATCACTCTTGTTAGCCTGAATATCACTCAGGTTAAGCCTGCATAACGCTCAGGTTAGCCTTTTTACGGTTAGCTCTCAATGACCGAAATGGTGACACGATTCAGTTAAAAAGTCTCCAGTCTGCATTTTACCCTCAGTCTGCATTTTATCCTGGTCTGCGGTCTGCAGTTTGCATTCCCCAGTCTGCATTTTACACTGACCGTTGTAAATTCCTTATGACAGCGTGGTCCAAACTCACCTCACATCAACAGGCAAAGCTGCCAAATGATAACCCAATGAAGTGAGATTCTGAAAACACACAATAAAGCACTTTGTTAATGTTTATTTTTCCACGATAATATTAAAGAAATAGAAAATGTCATTTTGGTGGTTTTGGTCATTCAGCTGCTCGCGTTGTGGGTATTTTGCTAGTTGTGGGTGTCATAATAGTTGTAGCTGCTGCAGCTGTTGTAGAAGTCATTTTCCTTCACGATGTTGTCAAATAAACCCTCCCTTTGAGTTTGCTATTCCTTTGTTTCAAGTCCCCCTTTGTTTTGCACTTTTTGAGTTGAATGGTTTTGCGGAAAGCAGGGATGGGGGAAACCACTTTAAAGTCATAGGGCTAAAATATCTTGCCGAGAAAACCAAGCATTAAGGGTCAATGTTCCTCCATTTATATCATGCATTTGAACGTCATCTGGAGCTTTAAAAAATCACCCCAAGCAAACAAGTGGTAGGACTTCAGCCCTACCAACCCCTCCCCCTCCGCGGTCCCTACAAAGAGGTTTACAGGTGTATGAAACAACTGGAAGTGAAGCCTATAAACAAAATGGCGACAGCATTCATCTAAGTTCCTGGTTGTTTAGTTGGAGTCGATTGAACAGAATTGGACGTGACACTGAATTTGTTTATGTGAGGAAGTAGTTCTTTTTATTATATGGCTAGCTCAGTGACTAGACAAGATGAACCAAATCCTGACCTGTGATTGGCTACACATGGAGCTGTCTTGCCCACTCGGGATTACCTGTCGTCCCACGAGAAAATAGTGTGTTTTATCCATATAATAAATCCTCATTTGGCAAAGTTTATTCCACCAAAATATATTGGTTATTGACCAAGTCTGAGGTCAAGATGGCTGGATATTGGCCAAGTTCTTTTTTTGCGTGCTTATGGACTGAGACGGAGTTGAGGTCCATAAACTCGCAAAAAAAGAAGGACAATATTAAGCCATCTTGACTGAACAAGGTTGGTTAATAAAGGATTTATTATATGGCTTTGGGGAAAATTTTTCTAGCAGGATGCGGCGGGTAGTCCCGAGCTCCATCTTACCCGCTCGGATAGCCAATCACAGCGCAGCATTTGATTCATCTTGCCCCCTCATGGAGCTAGCTATAAACTAAGACTAGTTATTGAACTTGTTAACACGCATCTTGACCTCAAGATGGTCAATAACCCATTTATCTTGATACAGATACCTCGTCGATGTCCAGTGCTCCAATATTGTGTAGTCTTTTGATGGAATCGTTGATTGATTCTTCAGATGGCGGTTCCAGGAGTTTGCCTAGAACATCCTGTGACACAGAAAAAAGGAAAAATTAAATTCATCACGAATAAGCAAGTAATGCTGTACAAACAGATGTTTGTTTTGTCAGAGACGGCATGGCCTTATGGTTAAAGCGCCGGATTTGTAAGAAGAAGCATAAAAGTTCATATTATTTTCTAAATCAGTATGCTGCGTCTACAGGAATTGAGCGAAAAACTTAACCGCTGTAGTGATGAGTTCCGTGTAAAGCTGACATTTTCTACGTTAAGCCCTTCGCCAGAGGCCCACTTTGCAGTGATGAATTTCTGACAATCGAAAAGTGAGCTGTACAAACTCACCACTGTGGTTAGTCACTTTAAGTTGATTTCTAGGTAAGAGGAAGAGTGTAAATAGTTACAATGACAATTTTAGCTTACAAACCTTGATTTCTCGGCCGAAGAAAAGTCCCAAGACTTTTATACGAAGACACAGCTTCTCCAAAGGAACTCGCTGAATTTCTAAAAAATTAAGTCAGTATATAACAATATACATGTAGCCGTAGTAACAACAAGAAGCAAAGACACAGTACACACTGAAAAACCTTGGAAAAAATTCAAATTAAATCTCATTTTGTCAAAGTTTATTTTGCAGTCAGTTGCAAGAACAAAAACAAAAGGTGACCAAGGGTTGATATTGAAACAAAGTTTCCACCAAGTAACACCGTATTTCAACTTGTTTAACATCACTTCCAAGCACATTCTTTTCATATGTCAAACACTTTTTACACTGTGTTCACATTAGTATAGGTAATCGGATGAATGCGAATGCAATTAAGGATTAACACTACGAGTGGTATTTGAAAATTCTCTGAAAATTTGAAAGGGTTTTTCAAATATCACAAGTAGTGTACATCCTTAATTGTTCAAGATTGCATACGATTACTTTTTTATAATAATTATGACTAAGAAAATTGCGAACGCGAACACGTCAATTTGCACTGCAGGGCAAATTAGGAATTAATGATAAATTGGCCTGCTCTCAGCTAATCACAATAAAGCAATTTTCTCCGTCACATAATAATGAAATTAATAGGCGCATTGTAATCACTGCAAAATTTCTTCCTAGATTCCTTATTTAGCCCACCAATAGGCCTCAAAGCAATTTCTAATTAGTTATTTCATACCCGGAATCTGATGGCCGGCCATTTTGTGCTCAAATCGATGACTGGTAAACAAGTGGAAACAGACCCCGGATGTCACTCGGCCTGCTCTTCCTCGTCTCTGACGTGCATTTGCTTGAGATTCCCAGACTTCCTCGAGGCTTTCCATGCCCTTGACAGAGTCATACCTAACATATTGTGGAAAGTATATCTATCAACCAGGGAATGTTTTCTTGATGCTACCCGAAATACTCAAAATTTACGATAAAAGAAATATTTAGTGAATTAGCCACGTTAAGAGTACACATGTACTAATATTTGTTTATTTGCTTGCTTAATCACTTTCAGTTGTGTCCATTGATTTGTTTATCTACGAATTAATTCTGTTATTTCATTATCGTTAAGACCCAGAAGTGACTGATTCTTGTTATTTTCAGAGTTAACAGCTTAATTTCTCGGTAGACCCTAGTTCAACTCCTTGGTCATGCTTGTAAATAGCCAACCAGTTTGCCTCCCGCCAGTTGGTATTTTTAACCATGTTATGTTCATTTGCATTATTTGTTTCATCCTCTGGTTTCATTGGCCCTGAAAAGCCCCATTGGGGGAGTGGTCAATTAGGATATATATATATATTTTTCCTGACCTTACTTTCGGTGGATCGCAGCCTTAAGGAAGGGAGCGAGTGGCTACGAGCCAATGAACTTGAAAATCTATTATGAACCAGTTGCAATATTGAAGACACTTGACTAAGTTCTTGATATAAAGTGCTAGAGAAGAGAACAATACTTTATATCATAAAAGCTTACAAAAATGAAAGAAAAAAAAACAGTCAGAGAGGTTTTCAATTGAGTGTCGTAAAATGGTTGGTTTTGGTCTTACTTCTGATTGGATGACAAAGTGGCACGAGTTTCTTTAAGCCAATCAAGTAGCGTAGTTATGCAAAACTCAACCAAATGCGAATTACTTGTGTCCCTCATGTGAAAACCACTCTACACCCCTCCCATAGGCAAGCTGTTACCAAGGTCACTGATCTGAAGTTCTGAGGGGTAAGCCCAAATCACATTTGACTGCAATTTGCATACTTCTGGTTGCGTGGAAGACTATGTGTGCAAAGAAAATTGTCTTACCCATTTATTTCCACACAAGCATCTTTCAGAATTAGAGTAAACTAAGTAATAAGTAAATATTTAAATAACCCTGAACTTTAAGCTCCTCACTCAACAATCGGTGACACACTTGTATGGGGTTCCACCAAAACTGAACATTTATTCTTACCTGTTTTCTTTCATTCTTCCACAATCGATGACATAAACGACATCATCTATAGTAACTGAAGTCTCTGCAATGTTTGTGGACAGAACTATTTTTTGGACACCCTCTTTTGGCTTCCTAAAAGATATAACACAGTAGAAAAAGATAGCTATTTTGCTATTGACAGGACATTTATTTTAAAAGTTAAATGGAAAACGTGCTTATGCACGTCAATGCACGTCAATGCATGTCAATGCACGTCAATGCATGCAAACTCGTACATACATAATTATGTACTGCCTTGGACTACGAGTAGTACCTCTTTCACTTAGTCCGTTGAGCATGACCGTAAATAAACTGGCCATTTTTCTTTTCTCATGGTTTTTTTCGCATCATGCACGATGGACTAAGCAAAAGAGGGACTACTTGTAGTCTAACACTGCTTCGCTTCTGGAATGAAAATAAAAAAAGAGATACATACCCTAACGTTCCTGTCCCATTTACTAGAAATGTAAGCTTCCAACAAACTATTTTTCAACTCAACTGTTAAAAAATAAATTTTGCTTCAAATTGAACAAAGGTACATGTACGATGGAAAGTTAAATGTTTGTCACTTTTTAGTTTCCTCTAGCATTATTGAAATAGTAGCCCATTGGCGAACAGTTCAACATCCTCTCAAGACAAGCTTGTCGTTATCAGAGTACTAGCTGCATTAAATCAATTGATGTCTAGCACTCACTTGAAAACCATGCTCTGTTCTTCACTAGAAAGCATGGAGTGCAGAGGAATGATCCTGAACCTGTAAGCAATGACAGAGTCAAACGAGGTTTAGAGAATGTACATCAGTAGTCTGTCCGCAGGCCCACTATTCTGTCTTGAGTTCATCGAGATTGCAAGCTTTGCAAAATATTAACCCAGTGTGTGGAATACACGTGCTAAAAAGCAAGGGGGTTGGGCTGGGCAAAGATCTTCTACATTTGTAAGTCCAGTTATTGTCATTGGTATAAAGTACATACAGAGATTGGTTGTAAGTCTATGGCCAGGCAATCTATCCTTATAAAATTAGTTCAGCATAATAGTTAGGCTGGTTTCTCTACATCCCAGTTTGTTAATTTTACTTATACTTAAGTCCCAGAAGCTCACAATACTGGGTAGAGTGGACTTCACTTGCACTATGGAGAATACAGTTTTGAGCTCTAGCTGTCTTGTGAAAATCGCAGTTTCGATCAAGTATCATGCAATAACCAGAGTTTATTATATGGCTAGCTCCGTGAGCGGGCAAGATGAATCAAATCATGTGCTGTGATTGGCTACCTGAGCAGGCAAGATGGAGCTATCTTGCCTGCTCGGGACTACCCGCCACGTCCTGCAAGAAAAATTTTTCCAAAAGCCATATAATAAATCCTTTATTCACCAAGCTTGTTTGGTCAAGATGGCTGGATATTGGCCTCGCTCTTTTTTTGCAAGTTTATGGACCGAGACGGAGTCGAGGTCCATAAACACGCAAAAAAAGAACTTGGCCAATATCCAGCCATCTTGACCTCACACTTGGTCAATAACCCATACTTAACTCCACGTGGAAGAGAAACCATCTCTCCCTGTTCAATAATTATTTACCTGTTAGAAGTCTTTGAACTGAATGTTTTGTGATTCTGAAGTTGTTCCAGCAAAGCCATAATTTCTCCCATGCCAGGAAGAAACACCAGCACGGCGCCACTCTTGGGGTACTACAAGATAACAAGGCACTTTGTAGTCATTTGAGTCTACAGTAGACCTTAAAGTTTCCTTTGCACAACTCTGCACTTGGGTCAAACTAGTTGACACAGTTGAAGCCTGTTCCAGTTTATAATTTTTAGTTGTCTAGGGCACCCTTTGATGTGACAGCATTTGCTGATGGGTTTACCCTGGTTAAATATGTTTATATTACTATCATTATTATAATTATTATTATTTTAATTAATTATTATTATAATTATAATACATAAAATTAATAACAAATAAATTAAAATAAATTATCTTCGCAGTAAAGCGACATTTGGACCATTTTAGGATTTAACTTTTAAAATTTAATCTTTTAATCTTACTGTAAACAGTATACTCGCATTTCTCATAATTTTAGGTTTTTAACTTTTATTATATTATATTTTGTATTCATAGTTTTATTTTCTGAGGGCCACAAGTTTATTATCCTTTGGCTATTAAGTGTTTAACCCTCCTTAAATAAAGTCTTTATTATCATTATTATTATTATTATTATTATTACTATTATCATTATCACTATCACTATCATCATCATCATCATCATCATCATCATTATCATTATCATTATCATTATTATCATTATTATCATTATTATCATTATTATTATTATTATTATTATTATCATTATTATTATCATAACCCTATATCACAAAGTGGTTTACTGAGGTCCTCAATTAAGATAGCAAATTCAAAATGAAAATAACCAAGGAAAATCATAGCTATGAACTTAGATGAACCTGAGACCTAAATGTGCACTGGACTGAAGTAACTATCAATAGATAGGTCAACTGTAACATGAAGCCAAGTGATAGGAGTATCTCTACAGAGTTAAAGAAATCTTGAAGCATTTTTTTTCTCCAAAGAAGCCGATATAAAATTTAAAGGAATGTCACTCTTTTTTTTTCCTCCGCTCTCTTATCTTCCTTTTCTTGCTCTCCTCTCGCTATTTTTTTTCCACTACTTGAAGTGATTTAGGAGTTGTAAAATCAGAGTGCATAAAATTACGGCTATTTTGGTGCAAGGCCTTTAACATGGTTTTCATAAATTCAGTCATATATATATACATGTATACTATATTACAAAGACAATGAAGAGTGGTTACCTCGTGCTCTTTGCCCACAATCCATTCTAGAATGGCAACAATCAAATCATAGTTGATTTTGTTGTGATCCATTGCGCAGAGGGAAAAAATGGTACTTTTACTGTAATCTGCGAAGAACAATAAATCCACATTAATTTATATGGGTTCATGCCTACAATGTACATGACTGTATATAAAAACAAACTGCAGGTGCACTGGGATGGCCTAGAGGGCAGGAACACATCACACCAATACTGGGGTGCTCGTCAGAAATTTTGAAAAGAACCCCTAAGAGGTACCAAAATCCTGTTTGTGGGCATTGCTAGAATTTTTTTTCACCCCTAAGAGGTATCAATTCTAAAACAACACATTATCACCTATCATATTTTTTTCAGCTCAATACCCTAAAAGGCACGTGCTCCAAAGGCTTTCACTGTGGACCTTTTGAGGCTGAACACCCCAAGAGGTGCCAAAACTGCTTTTTTAACCCCTTAAAGGTAGAATGAGCACCCCTGTCCTCTTTATATCCATGGGAGTCTCCACTGGACAGGATGTACATTGTGATTGGGTAGCCTATGTTCAAGCATTTCTCACACTTAAAATGGCAAAATAATAGCAGCAAAGAACTACTAGTTTAACGGGTTATTGACTGGTGTTGGAGGGGGAAGCACTTGTTAAAAAAATTTGGGTGGCTTTTTTCCCCTTTGCCTCATTTTTCTCATGGCCTGACGCTATTTTGGACTCCATGCTCAGTCCTAAAACATGTACCATAGGTTGTTATAAATGTATTTTCATTCCTTACTTGAGTATCTCCAAGCCATTTGATCCTCAGTTAAATTTTGATCATCCATTCTTTCTTCAGGAGGTCTGAAGTCAGCAGATTTAACACAATCTGCCTGTACTTGCTGAATGTCTTTACTCAGCTGGCCCTTCTTGGAAGACGTACCAGGAATGTTCAAGCTTTTTATTGGTTTTGCATAGGGTGAGCTTGGGTCAATTTGAAACCTGAAAACAGAGATAAAAAGAGGTTTTATAAGCAAGTTATCCTACTGAAATAATGTAATGACCCAAGCTGATAATTATAATGAAGTACCTGAAGGGTATAACAAAAGAAGTTATAGTTCAGCCAAGCCAAGGTTTAAGTAACAGTACAATGTAACATAACTAACATATATTCCTTTGAACCCTGTGGCTTTTTCTCATTCTCCCAATCTTCCACTTGTGTTTCTATGACTCGATAGAAACACGAAAAATGTTTTCTATATCTTTTAATATACATACTGAACAAATCAGAGAAAAATAATATCAAATTATTAATTGGATGACAAAGGTAGATGCAAGACGCAAGGTTTTACTACGGAGGAAGCTCACGCCTTGCTGCAGAGGGATCAGCCTGTCGATCATGTACCATATTTACAATGCTGTCCTAAAAATGTACATCCAGCAATCCTGTAACTTGTCCATGCCTTAATTGTACTTTTAACAAACAAACAAAAAAATCACCGGCAAGAAACATCATAGCATGAAGTGCTCATGCAAATGTGAAGCAAACTGGATTTTTTGATCAAGAGAACGCTTTTCAACAAAGAACTTAAATGAACTCAACAAAAAGACAGACTTTTTAAGCTAATCAGTAGTTCCTTGTTTAGTTAAACTTCTTCAATACCTAACTTAGGATTAATTATTACTACTAATAATTAATTCATTTAAGAATTGACTCATGTATACAAGTGTACATGTACAGTATATTCTACTACAGAAGTCTGGCTGTTTCAAGTGGTATCTTGCACTTGCTTTGTCATATCTAAGGAGTCTTCCAGAAAAAACTCCACGACTGGAAATGTGCGACCTGCAAAGAAATTGTACAAAAAGTACATGACAACCATGATCACGAAGAAACGCCCCTATAAAAACCATTCATAAATTATGTGATTTAAGAAATATGGTAAATGTGCAGCATACAAAAACTGAATTATGGTCGCATGCAGAAGGGTGCTAAGTACTAAAGAACTGTAAGAATCGCTCATGCAAGGTGATAGCCAAGAGCCACTCTAGCTTCTAACAACCTAGTTCAGCTGCTCAGTTTTTTTTTCTGCTGTTTTCCCCCTGCTCCAACAACTAACCATGCACCTTTTCTGAGTTTACTAGTCATGAAGATTTAATGAAATTACAAAATACCCCGTTAAAACTCTAATATTTTAATCTTGGCCTAAGAAAGAGCAAGATAGCATTGAGAAGGACAAATTCTGAAATGTCAAGCTTTACTCTTGGCTAATAACCTCAACAAAGGGCAGGCTCTGATTTGCTGGTACATGTATGCATCGTCTATTTTCCCTTAATGTTTCAGATTTTATCCTTGGCAATTTTAACTTGCTTTTCTCCAGTCTGAATGGCCATAGGTGCACAGGCACCTTCAGGAATTGTTTTTTTCTTTTTTTTTTTTTCTTTTTTTTGGAGCGGGGTGGGGCTGACCTTCTTGCCCACAAAAATTATGCAATGCCCAAATGCATGAGTGTTGAAATCAAGATGCAAATGCACTCAAATTGCATGAAAAACAAAAATGTTGACAATTCTCGCATCTAATTAAGATGAAACTGCTATAATCTCAAAAATAGTTAAACTGAATGCTTTAATACTGAATGACCTCTAATCAGCAGTCTCAATTTTTGTTAATTTTTGCCCAACTTTTTGCCCAAAAAATTAGTTACATAATTTCCATAGCTGGGGGGCTGCAGTCACCCCCCAGCTCGTACGCTTATGTGAGTTGAAAACAAATGATCATTACGAACTTTGTATCTTTAAAACTTCATTTTCCAGCCAAAAAAGGTAAGCAAGCTTTCATTAGCATGCATGTCCTAATGGCCATGAGTTAATACTATCAGTCATTGCTACAGCACCTGGTATGTGAATGACAGGGGCATCATAGAAGTACTGTGAAAAAAGTTGCGCATTCAGTGTAGCACTCATCAGTATGACCCGAATGTCAGTTCTCACAGTCAACAGGTCTTTTAGAACCATCATAAGAAAATCACTGGAAATTAGAAAAAAAAACACAAATTTAACAAATTATGTACTAGTGGTAAAAAAAATGTTTTAACGTATGTGTTTATGAAGGAGCTGAATAATAGTAAACTTAATAACATAATTATTAGGTGATACAAAAATGGGTTAGCATGGCTGGATCAAACAAGATCAATCCTCTATAAAATGCAATATTATGGCCAGAATCTCATATGGCATCCAGTTGTCAGGGGTGTGTTTTCTAAACTTACAATACATGTACAGATAATTCAGTTTTAAAAGCCTATATTCTGACTTCTGCGTTTATTTTCAGTTAGCTAAATAATTAATGGTGGTCACTGATAATCAGCTAGTTTAGCTCGATCTATGGTTATTTTTGGTTGACCAGCTACTGTGTGTACATACATTTTTAATATTTTAAGTAATATTATATTAAACCTTCTACATGTAAATTCTACAGTACAGATAAACATAATTCTCTTGTCTTGTCTTGTCTTGTCTCTTGTCCTTGTCTATTAGAACGGTGTCAGGGTCAATAGGCAGAAGGTACAAGTAGACCAAAAATGGAGGACAAAGGATGTAGAGAGATGGCAGGAAGGATGAAATGATTGCAGTGCTATCAGCCTGACTGCTGAGTACTGTTTAAAATGGTGGCAACAATGTCAAATTTTTGGCTTCCTTGGAGACAAATTTCATAAGGAAAACCTGCACTTTAGAGGCTGAAACTTTGGTGAGTGGCTTTACTTTGTGTGAGGTTTTTATTAGCATTGACAAAAAATATACATTTTTTGGAGTGACTTTAAGCTTATATGAAAAAAGGAAGTTTTTTCCAGTCACCCCAAGGCAAAACTTAGTCGCCTGGAGCACCTGGGTGCTTCTAGAGCATGGGCCTGTACTAGCTTAATTGTGGTCAGCTGATATACCTTGAGCATGTCAGCACATGCAGGCTGCGTTGTGGCTGGAATTGTCTATTTAGAATCTGGTATCTTTTTTAAATTTAACCAAGTTGACAATATTGAAAAAGTCTGATGGGAGACGGCTTACATCTGTGACAAAGGGGAGGCTTATAACCCACATTTCACATATGAAGTACAAAATTCTGACCTTTCTTCAGTTCTTTCATGAACTTCGTCCACAATGATATGACTCACGCCAGGCAAGCTAGATTCTCCTTCTAAACGACGCAGGAGAATCCCTGTTGTACAGTACAACAAGCGTGTTTCTGCAGACTAAAAATGAGACAAAAATCATAAAACACTTAACGTAACAGGAACTTCATTTACTTATCACTTAATAGCAAATAGTTTAAACCAAGGAGTATCAGCCATACTCATACATGTAGATGGAGAACATTGTCACTCTTTTTAAAGGACACTATATATTCTACTCTGAAATAATGCAAATGTGTTGTGCACCACTCCATCCACCTCCTCCCCCTAAAATGTTGTCTGCAAATGTCGGGTTTCTATCCCCCAACAAAAAAGCCCAAATCCTAGATTACTATAATATTATAATACATTCTTTGAAAATACCACTAACACACCTCCACTATAAATACAATGTGTAGTTCCAGAAAATATCCCATACCTCCCCAGCCCAAGGGATTTTGTCTAACACCCTCTGGCCCACCCCCCTTGAAATTCCAACTAAGCTTCAAAGAAACATTTTTTAAATTTTTTGGTCTTACAGTGCCCCCCACCTCACCCCCAGGAAATTCTAATCGCTCCTGTGGGGGAGTATGGATATTTTCTGGAACTGCACAATGTACATGTACAGTATAACCCAGCTGGTGGGCACACATTTATACATGTACATGTACTGTACATTTAGAGTGTGCTTTTACCTGTTTATTCTCCAGTCTGACTTGATAACCCACTGACTGTCCAATCTTCTCAACTCTCTCACTAGATACTCTTTCTGCCACAGACATGGCCGAGATTCGGCGTGGCTGAGTGCAAATGATGAAGCACTCTTCCCCATGGCCACCCTTGAGATGACTATCGAGGATAAACTGTGGAATCTGTGTGGTCTTACCACATCTGTGAAAGAAGTAAATGATGAATGATCAAAGGGTTTCAGTTTGAAGTATTTTCTGTTTTCAATATAAGTGAGTTTATGCTGGTTAACGTTCAATAAAAGAATGACTGTACATGTAATTAAGCATCTTTCTTAAGGTCCCACGTTTGATTCATTACATTTATGATTTCTTTCCCAAATTTTTTTCCTCAAAATTTGAGTTGCCAAACTTGGGGTGGGGCTTATGTGCAAGTGTGGCTTATCAGCAAATGTTTACAGTAAGTAAATCAGGGAATCTTTTGGAAAAGACCTGCTGGAGTAAAATTTAATTCCCATAAGTGGCATTGGCAAAAATAACCTACAGTTCAATTTAGAGTCTCAAGTAGTATAGGAGTACAGTGTTCCATGTTTTATCAATTATCAGTATTTATGAAATAGCCATTGCAGAGACTACAAATAAATTGTTTGTATAGAAAAAAAGTACAAAAAAACAAAAACAACTGATTCAAACTGACCTCATCATTAGAACTATGCAATATTTGCTTTCCATTGGCCAAATGTAGTTTCCTCCACATTTTTCAACCTTAAATTTTCTTTGTGAGTGACCAAATGAAGCTTCTTTGATGCAAGTTTGATAAGTTCCAATTTACCCTTGAGGGTAAATTGTACTGCAACAGTTTGCCCTGAATTTTCCTTTGTAAGCTTATAATAAATATCTTGTTTTCTGTTGCGGACACTACAATTCTGTTGCAGACACTACACAAAAAGAAACAAAAATCTAAAATACTCAGTAAATTTCAGTCAGAGTGATGGGATTTGTTTATGTGACATAATTCCGTCTGACTTGACATTGGTGGAAAGGAGAAAAACCTGACGCTAACTTGGCATCCTTTACAAGGTCAGCAAACTCTAATTTTTTTCAAGCAATTATCCACTTCACTATTTTCAATGCTATCATTTCGGAGTTTGGAGGATGTTTGGCTCAAAATAATATGGCTCAAGAGCAACCAGAACCCAGAGTGGTAGTTAAAAGGCTCTTCGCAAGCCATGTGGACAAAATCTGTCGAACGGAATTACGTCACAAAAACGCGGCCTGGGTACTGCTGAGCACTGTTCAAATGGCACCAACGATGTTCAAATTTTGGGCTTCTTTAGAGATGAATTTCACAAGGAAACCTGCACTTTAAAGGCTGAAACTTCGGTAAGTGGCTAAACTTAGTGCAAGGTTTTTATCAGGGTTGACAAAAAATATACGTTTTGTGGAATGACCTTCTGCTTAAATTATAATTACCCTGTCATTCCACTGATAACAATAACTTGATGGTCCTGGAGTTTTCCTACGATGTTATCTTGTGACTGCCAAGCGGGGAGCTTTTTTCTTTCCTCGAGCATCAACTTATATGCTGGAACGGACTAAAGTAGCAATTTAGTAATTAGTTTGAATCACAGGTTTTGTAGATCAAAAGTTGTATACACACAATGTTATTAAACTAAGCTGAGAAAAACAGACATCTAATGTACTCATTCCTACAAATGTCGTTGTATGGTTAACCCTGTAATGGGGGTAAAATTACTCAAACTGTCTTTTATGATTGGCTACCTGAGTTGTGGATGGGGCTGCCTTGCCTGCTTGGGATTACCAACCATTTCCCAAAAGAACATTGTGCACTTTAAGCAGTACAATAAATCCTTTATTGAATAAGCTTGTTCAGTCACGGAGGGTAAATATTGGCCTTTCCCTAATTCTAAGGACCAACACACTGTTGGGGCCCATATATATATATATATATATATATATATATATATATATATATATATATATATATATATATATATATATATATATATATATATATATATATATATATATATTATTGGCCAACAGCCAGCAATCTGCACCTCCATTACAAAATTTCTACAATGGTTCTAAGAGTTCACCTGCAATTGCTGAAACTGCTGTTTGAGTTTCCTGTTTTTCTTTTGTGTTTTGAGCACATCTGGTGATGCTTGTGGTTCTGTAATATCCACCTTCTTGTTGACTGCCCTGCTTTTATCACTTGGTAGGTCTCTTTCAAATACAGTACCTTGTGAGTCAGCTAATGCAGTGACAATCTTTGTTGTTACAGGCAAGCTATACTCAGAAGGAGGCATGTTATAGCATGCCATGATTTCCACCTCGTTCTCTAAAAGGCTGGTAAGGCAAAAGATCACAGGGTTCTGAGTATCACATAAATCTTTAGACTCCCTATTGAGCCTTAATGTGACATTAAGACACCCTGATGGCGAGACTGATTCATGAGTAGAGTAAAATACAACCAGTGGAGGTTCAAAAGGGTAGAGGGATCCTTTACAGAATCGGACTTCCAGATGGAAAAGAAAGGATGGACCTGTTCTGTCA
The DNA here is from genome assembly GCF_042242905.1 of Orbicella faveolata. Taxonomy (NCBI): domain Eukaryota; kingdom Metazoa; phylum Cnidaria; class Anthozoa; order Scleractinia; family Merulinidae; genus Orbicella; species Orbicella faveolata. Next base: position 34,235,779 of record NW_028301552.1, on the reverse strand, counting down.
TTCACAACATCTTTCATTTCAGGCTCACTCTTTGTTCCATTTGACCCTGTTTCATTATCAGATTTAGCATGACTCAGTCTGCATTTGTCACCGAATTTACAGTAACCTTGTTGAAAGAATCTACACACATTAGCAGCCTTCTCTGTAGACTTTTTGGTTGTCTTTTGCTTGTGTACATTTCTTCTACTATTCTTTAGTTCAAATTCTGCTTGTAGAAAAGGCAATTCCAACTCAATTGTCCACACACTGTCTGCAAGAACTTCTGTGAATGCTTCATTGTAAATTGATTCAAGAGCCATGGCTTCTTCTTGCCTTTGAACAGTTGCTTCTTGAAACGTTTCTTCGCTATAAGCTGGATTTTTCTTTCCAAGCTGACTTAGTTCGCAACAACCACAAAGTAAATACTCCAAAGCTGCCCCTAGATCTCCATCATTCTGCTTCAGGGCGTCTATGCACCTCTTTTTCTCAAAGCCACATTGAAGCAACTTCTTCACCGCATAGGAGCTATAGATTTCTTCGTGGACTTCAATTTGTAATTCGTTCTCGCGATCAACAGCAAAGTTAATCCCGCTTTCAACCACCAGTTTCTGATCTCCAGCCTTCTTCCAATAAGCTTCATTTCTCTCAACCTGTTTAACATCGAAATCCACGCTTTTAAAATCGTCAATGCTAGTCCTGCCAAGTTGAAGACCCCGAAGAGCTTCTTCTATCATTTCTTGGTTTTCGCCGCTCATTTGCAGTCTTTGAATCGGAGCCTTGGACCTCCATTTAGATTTTGCCGGCACTGCGCTCTTTCTGTCCGGCGAAGGTTCACGAATTGCGGCCATAGCATCGCCATACTCGAATTCTTCATCGTAGTCGTCTGTGTACTCTTCCGGGTCTTGATCTCGCTCTTGTTTTGCTGAAGAAAGAACGGTACGGTTTAAAGTTCGAGGCTTTACATTGAAACGTCCTCCCCCTCGATTTGGTCTTCGAGATCCTCCTCGTCCGCGGTTCATTCTAGAATCCCGAAAACTGTATGCTTGTATCCATTTTATCTGAATTTGATCAGGCGTTCATATCGTTGTTCCCAGGGTCTCTCTGGCGTTCAAACCTTGTTCTCAGGGCCTTCTCCACAAAACCTTCGAGGAAAAGACCCTGGGAACGAGGTTGACTCTACACTATAATTCATTGAAAAATTTGCGGAGAAATTGATTACTTTCAGAGATATCATCCCTCCTTTCTCAGTTTTAGCTTTCCTTCTCCAGCCGTCCAGTTAGTTGGGGCCACGCGACAAAATCTAAGAGCGGCGCAGAAAGGCTCTCTATCAAGGGCGGAAAAACTTGGCAAGCACCCTGCTCTCCTCTTTTCGCTCTGCCCTTCAATTCCGTGCTACACTTAATTGTCCAACTGAACGGAATGCCTACAAGAGGCTAGATTTTAGCGGGATAATTGCAATATTTTCCTCAGTCAGTCTGGACCATCTGAGGTGCTTTTCACTACAGATTCTAGTATATCGTACTCTTTGATGATACGCGGCTACTCAAATGTAAACTTGGTATCCGGAAGGGTTCAACTTCCGTTGGGGGCTTAGCCTCCAGTGCAGGTTCTTTTGCTGGGTAAGCTCTAGATAATCGTTCGCTTATCCGGGAGGCCATCTAGGAGTCGAAAAACACGGAGAGACCCCCTCCCTCCCACTGTCCCCTGTTACCAATCCTTAGCTAGAATCCCATAGGACCGCGCTTTTTTCCTTTACACAATGAAGTGTTTTTCTCAGCCATATAACAAGAGTTTAAGCAGCGTGATTCTGTTTTCAGTATGGCGTCGTTATGGAAAACATTAGACGTTTTCCGAGTTACCTTGTGCCTCTGTTTTAAAACAAGTCCTCTTGCAAAACCTTTCACGTGAAAATGAGTTTGATTAAGATGAAAATGAACCTGTAGGCTGCACACATTTTCATATGAATGGTTTCGAAGGAAGACTCGTTTGACAGAAAAGGAGTGGTAGTTTACAATTCCGAAAGGTATGCTGTTCCATTTGACATTTAACTGAAACTTCCGAAATTTAGTTTACTTAATTAGCTCTAACTAAATGATTAAAAGCAATATCTTGAAGGAAGTCCACACTGCAGCAAGATTTTTGCAAAATTTCAACGATCATTCGAGCCAAACTTGAACCTTTGAAAAACTGACGCCCTGACGCTTTTTCAAATATCCATGTCACAATCCGTTTCCATCTTCGCCATCGTTAGCCATCCTCACTTCCTAATACGTTCTAATCGTTTGTCGAGTACTGCTCTACAAAACAAAACCATTATTGTTCAGCTTCCGAAGATCGATATAAGTTTTTGAGATTTCCAAAATCATGCTAAAAATGGTGACAGTGTCCCTTTGATGAGCCATTATATCATGTTCTACAGATATGACATGCGTAATCGTAATTTTTTGGTTCGTTTTAAGTTTTATTTTAGTTTTCTATATTTTGGAGGCGTTTTTAATAAAGCAATTATTCCACTCGCGCTTGTTGGATATGAGATTTATTTGCCACTTGTATTTTCTTGGTATACACACTCGCCAGTGGCGGATCCAGACCTTGAGCTAATGGGCGGGGCGGTTTGTTTTTGCTTGCCCTACCGCCTTTTCTTCCTTCTGTGATTTTTTCTTTTTTACCCAAAATAAGGTGGAGGGGGGGGGGGGGGGGAACTCCCTCGTCCATTGTATACCCCAGGCGTAGTCAATCGATAAAAATCGATATCCGAAATCAATCGATATAAATTGATATAAATCGCCAATTACTATCGATTGATATCGGCAATCGATAACAATCGATAACTCACAGAAAAATTTCTTTATCGATTGCTATCGATTGGCAAAAATCGACAATAACCACCCGAGCTATTTAAAGATGGCTTTGTTATTGTGTAAAACTGAATACCTGGAACAACACGAGACGTTCATTTTCTTCAGCATGCTAGCTAGATTACATTTTCCTTTCGGTCTACTCCCGAGATTTTTCTTACGTTTGTTTCCTAATCCAAATAACTGAAATCACTAGAACACTGACTCTGTCGTTTATTTCGATTCATCATAATGCCGACGCTACAATGAGACTGGAGGGTTTTACGCTGCTACTCTGGGTTGAGTTTTTTCCGGTGTCGTAAACTAGCAAAGAAAGCCGTGTAAAGCCCGAAATGTTTCTGCTAGTTGTTCCCGTTCTTGCTATTTTGTCAATGATTGTAAAAATACTATAAAATGTTTAAGCAAGCAACCGAAACGATGATCCTGCTGGTATACGTTGGATCAATAGTGATCTAATCGGCTTCACATATAAAATGAAGAATACAAAAGCAAAAACCGACACAACGTAGGATGATTTTTTGAAGGTGTACTGTATTTCGGCTGGCCAAACCAGCCTTCTTCAGGTACAACCTGAAGGCTGGTTTGGCCAGCCGAAATATAGCAAACCTTCAAAAAATCCTTCTACGTTGTGTCGGTTTTTGCTTTTCTGTTCTTCATTTTATATCTAAAAGATACGCAGGCTATGACAAATTGACTCAATAAAACCATTATACACAAATTTTGTCAAAGATCTTATCAGTGTAACTTGTAAAAGGACAAAAATAATTTTCCATAACAATCGATGATAATCGATACCAATCGATGACTCAATGGCTATCGATTACTACCGGCAATCGAGAACTCACAACTTTTTTCCCTATCAATTTTCATCGATTACTATCGGCAATTCATATCAATCGAATGTTATCGATTAATATCGATTATCGGTTTATCAATTGACTACGCTTGATATACCTCTCGAAAGCGTTGCATAATTTGTATTTTATGTTATTAATTCGAGAGGATCATGATTAAAGACCCTTGGGAGATGGAGTGATTGTCAATCGAAGCTGAGAGGAAGGAAAAACTCGACACATGTTTAGCATCTCATGCGAAGACACGACAATTTTATTTTCGTGCATTGTGGAGCTTACAGCAAGTGTCGAGTAAATAAACAGACCTAAGCAAATAATCAGACCTAATGAGACATAAGGTCTTGGTCTGAGCTTTTGGAGCAAAAACTTGCCTGTATCTAATAAAGAGATTAAATGGAAGTGTCTTTAATTACTTGGAAACATAAATGTTTTACATATGCCTGCAATAATCCCACGTGTTACTCACATGTACAAGTGACATAGGAGATCATCGGACTTTTAAATTGGAGTTAAAAGTCGTCCGTTTAATACCGCTTCTTGTGTTTACATCACCACCAAAATGACCACAGTTAAAGTTATTCCAGTATTTTGAATCAAACTTTGAAAAACATGGCAAGAAAGACCCGTCAGAAAGAATTGACATCTCTACAACGCGATTTTGATGCTTTTAGGTTTGCTTTTAAAATATCTGACAATCTTCCCGGTCCATTTCATATGGGAGTCCAAGAAACGAAAGATACACCTGACTAACGACAAGGAAATATAGGTATTCCTTTACATGTTGCTCAAATTATCCGAAAGCTTCTGTAAGACAAGATATTGTCCTAAATAGTCTCGTAACTGTCTTTTATATCGTCTGAAAACTATTTCGTGCGAGAAGTTTAGTTTCAATCACCACGTTCTTTTCTAATAATTAGTCTGCTTGAAAATCTCATTGAAACGACTTTATGAAGCAGTGAAAACACTTGGAAGATATTTCTCTCCTCTGGTCATAGCTCTCGTTGTGCTTCTAGTCAAAGACTTCACTGTTACTAGCTACTGTTCAAACCGAAAACCTGAGCCATACACGACGTCTTTGCTGATTAATTAAGTGCCATAAAAAGATTTTAAGAGGACTAGTTCCCCCTTTTTAGAGTGTATTTCACTTGTGCAGTTCATTTTATGTTTTATGGTGAGTTCAGCTGTTTCTGCTCCGAACTTGTAGCCAGCGATGATTAGGCGGTCACTGAATCTTCATTCTTCAGTTCAACAGTTGCTACGTTTTGACGGCTTCGGCGAAACACAATAAGCACGACGGCACTCACGATAGCGACGGCCAAGAGAGCGCAGACAGCCACAACGACGATCACATAGGAAGGCAAAGGTGTCCCCTCATCCTTGCCAGCCGCAGGGTCTGATTCTATGAAAATAATGAAACGTCATGCCAGAAATTATTTAACATCTCACTTTGATTGCATAGGTTATATTTTCGATATAAAAATCAAGCTTGGTAGCAATAACTACGGCTAAAAGACACAAAGAAAGGAAATTTAACAGTTGTATTCGTATGAAGTGGAATTCCTGGAGATTGATTGATTGAAATCGATACTGAAGGCGGTCTAGATTTTTCCATCTAGATCGGCATCTAGACCGGTAATGTTTTGCAGTGAAAAAGTTGCAAACTAAAATGAAAAATCATTGACTATATTTATTTATGGAAGTGCCAAAAAGCTTGATGAGAAAAAAAAAGTAAAGAGGACTAACAAACTTTGGCAGAATTAAATTCAGCTCATCGCCGTTGGCAAGCAAAATGTCGGTTAGTACAAACCAGTTACATCTTATTAACTGAACTTAGTCGGTCTGCATGGGAGAATCTTGACCTCGGTCGTGTGTACAGACGTCACTGCGTTCGAACTGTACTTACTACCTCGGTCAAGATTCTCCCATACAGACCTCCTGCTCGGTTAATAAGAGCTAAATAATAAGTTTTGTGACGGAAATTGTAAGATTGTACTGTGCATGTGCAAGAACTAACAGTTGTTCACGACGCATTCACGTCCCCAGAGGCCGCGCTCCTTTTGGTCAGCACCAAGAATCGCGACCTCTGGATAGGTCCAGTGCGATTCAGGTTCTGATTGGCTTTGCAAACACAATAGAATGAGACTGGATCCAATCAGATTTGTCAGACTTGACTCTGAGCATGCGCACAACGACGGGAAGTACGTGAATCGCGGACTTCCGGTGTTGGACCCGGCCAGAAGTCGTGATTCTTGGTGCTGACCGAAAGTAGCGCGGCCTCTAGGGACGAGAATGTTCACGACGTTGAACACATGCAACCTCGTTCCAGCTCTCTCTCTCTCTCTCTCTCTCTCTTACAAGGGGGGCAGAAAAGAAAGAGAGAGCCTGGAACGGGGTTGGAACATATGGTTCATCTGAGATTAAACAGGGTTGTGTTAGGCGATCCAAGTCTTCTTAACTTATTTCTACATCGATAATTGACCGATTATAACAGTCATATTTCGAGGCAATCCAGAACTCGTTAGTGTAAAAACTTTTACCACTGACATAGACACAATATCAACATCTTGACTTGATCGCTCATAACCTTCTTGTGGGGGATTGCGGCCCGAATCTTGAAAATCTGTGCCTATTTCAGACCGGCTTTTCAGACCAAAATCTACGATTTTCCATACCCTATTTCAGACATGAGCCAAAAATCGATACCCCATTTCAGACCTCCACAATTCGTATTCGGTTCAAATTTATGACAGCAGCTAGCCAGAATTGGCTTTAATTACCATAAACATTTGAGAATGGCTACAAATTTGCCAATGTTGATGCGGAAAAAATAGTTCATTCTATACAAAATATCCAATGCAAAGCCAGAATGAAAAACATACCCTATATTTCAGACCAAAATCGTCAAAATCGATACCCGTTTTTCAGACCCAGATCGCTGAAAAATCATACCTTTTAGGGCCGCACATACCTATATAGCCCATATAAGGGATTTTCCCGCACTTCCCCCCCCCCATCCCCCCCCCCCCGCCACCGAGACCTTCATCTTTGGGGTTCCTATTTCAGGAGTTTGTGAAATCATCTTATCTACTTGACAGCCTTTGCTTAGCTGAACACAGGAGTTCTTTAAGCACAAACCTTGATCGGGTTTTCGGATTTGGAATGGACCAGCTGTCACGTAGAATTCTGTTCGCTGGATTTGCTCAAGAGTTTCACGTCTCTTTCGTACTGAACTGCAGGCAGTGCATTCAGTTTGGCAGACGGAGGCACTATTAGATGATAGGCAAACAATGACCGCAGCCCTGAGGTAAACATAATCACCGGTACTTTGATAAGGGTATCGGAAAATATCAAATCCAAATCTGTCCTCTGAGTCGGTGTCGCAGGTGGTGGAGGTAACAACCGGCGAAACTGCACAGCTGCGTAAAGAAAGCAGAGCCATTAGAACACTTCAAGGGTTATTAAATTCATTAAATCAAAACCTGTTAACTGCGTATTGGAGGAAATTATTGCTTGAAGAAAACAAAAATAACTACTACGTCTGTATTTTTCTTGGATCGAGCGGTCCTGGTTCGAGCCCTGGCCGAGGACATTGTGTTGTGTTCTTGGACAAGACACTTTACTCTCATAGAGCCTGCTCTCCACTCAGGTGTATAAATATGAATGGCGAATTTAATGCAGGGGGTAAACCAGCGATGGCTAGCATCGCATTCAGGGGGGAGTAGAAATACTGCTAATCGCTTCATGCTACTGAAACTGAAGATAAACGCCGGCCCGATGGCCGATTTGGTTCGCGAATGTAGACTTTTTAATACATTGGTCCCCCGCCCCTGTTGTCAGGGTAATTCCTCTTAAGTTATTTCTAGATATGCGTGTTGCGCAGACTGTTCACGTGACCTAAATCTGCGCAACAGGTTTGACTATTTTTTGACGCTTGAAATTTGCCACATTCGGGAGTTACCGTAAATCCTCGAATAAGCGCCGGGGGCACTTATTTCAAATTTAGGAGAAGACGGGGGGCGCTTATTCGAGAGGGGCGCTTAATCGAGGGGGGCAGCTAATTTAATTTTTCCCAAATCGTGCACTGACATGATCATTTTTTTAATACATCATCTGCACGCAAACAACAACATTAGCTGTTTATCGACGTAAAAGGCTGATCCTAAAGTTTAGATCGCGGCACAATTCGAAATTCAAGTAGTCACAAACTGAAACAATATACAAATCTAATACTACAAGACGAAAACTATACATCCTTTGCTGTCTCATTACTCGTCCACAAAATAGGAGGAGGAGAGGGGGGCGCTTAGTCGAGAGGGGGGGTGCTTATTTTAAATTTTGGCCGATAGGAGGGGCGCTTATTCGAAGGGGGCACTTATTCGAGGGGGGCGCTAATTCGAGGATTTACGGTACCTAAAATAACTTTCAAAGAGATTAACTTAAGAATAAGGCGTGTATGGAGGATTAACCCTCTTACATGTACTCTTCATGCTGTCTTGGAATCGTTTAATCTGAATTAAGAACGCTAGCAAAAATGGTCAAATGTTATGAACAGATTATACTTACCCGTCGTCGATCAATACATATTCATCAGGGCCTCCAGGAGCATTATCAAGGTCCGCAACGACCTTTCGCAAATGAACATCCAGATATTCCGGTACACCAGCGTCATTAGTAATCATTACCTTGCCGTATACGTCAGTACTCAGGTCAATGACGGAAGTAACTTGAGAATCATCACTGACGAGGTGAACGGTGAACGTGATTACAAAATCCGCAATACCTGAAAAGGAAGAACACATTCAGAATTCTATGGCTTGAAAAAAAAAAAGGAAAAAAGAACGGCTTACAGTTCAATTGTAACCTACTAATATGTAAGATCTTTCTCGACAACGGACAATTTGTGGAAAGCAAAGGTATTTGTAAAAGGTTGCTGTTACAACTCTGCTTTTGAGCTGGTGTATCGCTTGTTTTAAGAACTGCTTCATTAGACTCATTAGAACTCAGTTAAGTCCTACGTCCGCTTCTTCACTCTCAAAATTATATCTTAAAAGATCCATGATGACTTGAATGACATCTACAAATATTTCAAGAAATAGGCCGAATGTTGTAATATCGTGAAAGGTGTGTTGTTAGTTTTTATAGTTTATCTTGGCTGACAAGGTTGTAAAGAGATAAAGTGAGAACTAGCTGGAATAAGCCTTCTATAACTGGGAGGATGGAATTTTATGCGCTGAGTCTGGATGGTAAAAAAATCTGGGCATGGGTCGGAAAATAGTTTTAAAGCAATTACTAGGTCTAGTGCTTAATGAAACCGTTGAAAGATGTTATTAAGAGGGAGTACACACGAAAACACACCATTATTTCAAACTTTTTTTCATGGCTAAGATTTAATTCCAAACCATGGCAACGTATACATTTTTAGAAAGCTTAAAGACCAAAGATTATCAAAAAAAGATATTTTTGTGTCCTGGAACTGTATTGTAAACTGACACTGGCTGATTAAATCTGCCACCGGCACCTGTTGGGGAATGCCAGGGTTTACTTGAGCAAAGGTAACTCCCGTACAAGAACTGATCAAAATGACTAATTTTTGCATTTTTTAAACGAAGACAAATAGCTTACTGTTTTAAGCATAGAGACTTTTAAAAGGAATGGTTACCAGCCAAATCTGATACAGAAAATCGAACGCGCGTACGTTTCAATGCATAACTTCGACAAAGTGCACTGCATGGATTGCAATGTTCTATGTTCAAAACACAAAACTCATACTTAGAAAAACAAATCCTGGAAATTTCAGCTCAATTGACAAACCGTTTTCAAAATATCTTTTCTCAAAGGCAACTGAAATAACTCGTTTTGAGAAAACGAGCTTTGAATTTACAGAAACAGAAATTCTTAAAATAAAACTTCAATACCTTAAGATTCAAATTCCGGTAAAAACAAAGATCTGAGTTTTTACAGAATTTTAGGTTAACCCGCGCCTTAAGTTTAGACCGTTTTGTTGAGGCTCATTGCCAAGTGATGCTTATCCACTGCGTGTCTAATCGCTTCCTCTTGCTCTTCTCTACACAATTATTGTTCGGGTTTTCAGATTTGGAATTATAAAATAATGCCCACAGCAAGAAAGCAGTCAGCAAAAAAGAGATCAAACAATGAAAGGAAAAGTAGATTCTACCAGGTTATTTTAAATTAGTACTAGTTTGGGGCTATCTTCGCGAAACGTCAAACCGGCCGGGAGCGTTGACAGGCATCCGTGTTCATAACCAAAAGTTCTCGTGAATTTTTCGGTAGGTCGCCCGAAACCGTCGAGTTGCGAGAAATCAATTGAGACACTGGAGCCGAAACTTTCTTGGAATTCAGTCTCAGGGAGAAAAGACGCCGTTAAAACTTGAATTTTAAGCATTTTATGACGCAATTTCTGTGGTCTACGACTACGACTAGACTACTAGCCAGATCGAGTTTTCTATTAAACAATTTGATTATGAGCTCGAGATTTCTTTCTTTTAGTATAAACCTACTAGTCGTTCGAAACTTTATCTAAATTTTCTTCACAGACACTTCGAAAACGCCAAGAAGCGGCCGTCATTTCGTTAACAAGCGCACACTGCTACGCTACTCACTATCTATAACAGAATAGATAGTGAGTATCATAGCCAATCAGAAAACGCCATTCGTGATAGAACGCTAGTAGATTCATACTAAGAGTGCATAGTCAACGAGGCGTAGCCGAGTTGTTTTAACAGACAGTCTAAAGGATTACGCCACAAAAATTACAATTTTGTGTATATTTAAGCCCAAAATTAAGAATAATTTTCAATTTTAAGACCAGCGCGCGCGCGGCCGTTGTCTACCAGCGAAAAGACCACCGATAAGAACCGATCAGATTTGCGGATTTCCAATAGAACACAGCTGAGAGACTTCTAATAGAGTGTAGATCGTGGATAAAATAGCTAAAAATGTTTTCTGTCTTGAAAATTGCAGAACTTGTAGTATGGATTGAACGGAGTACCACATAGAAAGATGAAATTATGCAGGAGGGAAGCTGGAATATCACAAAAGTGGTTTGTTGCTATTCAAGTTTATTGATTTTGACTTACCTGAGCCACTGTCTGTTAATGAATGACGAGGTTCAAAAGACGCCATTATGTTTTCCTGTTCCCTGTTGTAAAAGCACTTGACGACGTAGTCGTGGTCATAAGCGAAAGTTACAGGATAGGTGGCGGAACCAGCTACTGCATCAACGGAAATTTCAAATTTGTATTCAAATTGGCTACTGTCGGGAGTTATAGACGGGTCGCCGGTAGTACAGACTGAGGCGTTAATATTGGAGTACGATACCACGCCTTGATCAAATGTCGGCTCACATGCTTCATCTGGTGTATCGTTTAAACTCCAAGAACGTTCGTCAGTGGAACCTTCCCATTCATTAATATCAGGTATGTAGATCACAAAACTGATTGATGAGGCGTCACTGCAGTTTATACTTTGCAAGGTTGCAAGTTGACCTGCATAATACACGAAGAATTTATTTTTAGGTTATACATTAGCTTATATTTCACACATTTCGCCTTGCTCAAACGAAATGGGCGCGTTTAACCTGATTTGATCACAAAACCCCCACCAACTAACGTGGTAAAACTCGGAAGTTCCTTGCAAGGAATTTACTCTCTTTTTGCTATAGACAATACATTACTTTAAATTTTTCCTATTAGACGGGATTTACGAAATTGATGTTAAAGAAAAGTTCGTTCTTTTTCTACAAAGTGAGTTAAAGACTTTGAGTTTTCTCCTAGAGGTCTGAAAATCACTCCAACTCATAGAAAAAAATGGGGTGAGAATAGGTAGGGTACAGAAAGGAGGATAAGAGAATTTTATATCGCCTGCTTTAGAGATATTTTTGTGGAGGAAACAAAACATTTAGACTGAGTTGCGGCCCAAAGGATGAAACTTTCATTACAACCCTTATTTTAAGTTTACAACTGCATTACGACGAATCCGTTACCGAAAACTAAACTAATCCTTTTTTAATCCTTAATAAACCGGTTTACACGGGCCACATTAACACACGCATTCTGTTTTTCGTTTTCTCCCCATTGAATAAAAACTGGATTTGAAACCAAAATAACATTTTTAAGGAATTAAGACATTCTAATTTTCCGTTTTAGCGCCTGCTTTTATTGGAAACGCTTTGGAGTGTGTTATCGAGTGCAAAAAATATTTCATTTTTAGTAAACGACTTTTATTATAACGACTAACGAGGTTGGTTTATTTGGCTGAATATAATGTGTAGCGATCGCTTTGTCGATTACCACCAATGTTATATTTTTGTGTATTTGTTTGTTCTTTTTATTGACTTAAAGGAGTTACCATTATTCACCTGTGAGGAGGTGAATACTATTTCAAGCTAGAAACTTGTAAAAGTACTAAATAGAATATTCCACTTGATACGCCACGCAGGAAATATCAAATGGCAGCTGGATATTAAGACATACCTTGGACGACAGAAGCTCCAAACAAAAAAAAAACAGCAATGGTCAAACAGAATGTCTGCTTCATTTTCTCGTCAGTTCTTTCTTTGTTTCTTGTCTTAAATCTGTTGCAGAGACAATAACAACCTCTATTAAAGATAAACATTTATTTCCTGGTTTGAATGGGAGGCGGGCTTGCCAAATGGTTGAGCCAACAGATTGAGAAGGTCTGGCTCGTGCAAGCGCTGTCCGGGTCAGTGAGCAGTGTTCATGGGCGAGACACTTTACTTTAACTATAGTTTTCTACAATAACGTTTTGCCAAAGATTTTTTTTCATTATTATTATTAACAATATCTACATTACCTTTATAATACGTACAAATAATACTTACAATGCACAAGAATACAACAAAAGAAAAGAAGAATTCGGTTACATTCACTACTATAACTTGCAAAAAGTGGCGTTATATCCTACAAGGTACCGAGAAAAGTACAATACAGCCCCAAGTTACAAACTTCTTGTCAATTAAATTTTTGGTTTTGCCAAAGATAAATATGTCCAGTTCTTTATCGTTTTATGAATTATACATTTACATTCGAGTATACTCAGTTCAGAAAGCGAAAGCCATTTTTTCGGCCACGTTTGTTGACAAGAGTTAAAAGATCAGCATAATCACACTTTTTATTACAACGGGATTGGAGAATAACAAGTCATCAAAATTATCATGAGCTAACGTTGAAAAAAACAATGTGTATTTTGATTGTGATGAGGATGATTGTTTTCAGTGAATAGTTTTTCCTGCCTGATAAAAAGCTGCCACGACTTCGTAACCTTCGTTTGAAGTCGCCTCTCACCGCCTCGGGTTACAGGTTAATTTTGTAGAGTTCACTGTTTTGCTATCACTCAGTGTAAACACGGTCTGTTAGTCAGAATCGAAGGGTTATCTTCCTTCAAATTATTACTGTTTTTGTGTTTCAAAAAGAAAGAGTTAGTTTTATTGAAAAATACATCACTCGTAAAATTCATACTATTTTACATCCGGGACCCAAGTGGTGTATTTTCCAGTCCCACTAGTGAAGATTTCGACGACGTCATTTCCACCTTTTCACAGTTGTTTGTGCATACAGTCAGTTTGTCTACATAATAAAAAGAAAATTACACGGTGGTATGGCTTGAAGATGTGAATTTTATTTTCTCGTGTTAGAAACAATTTTTTCACACTCGCTGCGCTCGTTCGTAAAATATTGCTTTTATCACTCGAAAATAAAATTATATCTTAGCGCTGCCGTGTAATATCCTCTATATATCCGACAGCATTTCTGCCCACGAATAACACGATAAACAAAAAATAATAATAATGTTTTTTTTTTATTATTATTTAAATTTTAGGGCAATAACAATTGCCCTAATTAGCATAAGCAACAAAAAAAGTGAAGGATTCTGGTAGTTGTAGTCGAACGAGGCCATCATGCAAATTGCCTATTCTCATAGACACGCATGCTGAATAGGCCATTTCCAAGTTGCCTTTTGTCTCTGTGTCAAAACGGGTCTTCGAGGTTCATTTTCATGCAAAACAAACTCATTTTCACATGAAAGGTTTTGCACCAGGACTCGTTTTGAAACAGAGGCACGAGGTCACTCAAAAATGACCTATTTCTTTCAATCACTTGATATTTGAAAACAAATAAAAATAGAGAGAGAGGAATCCTAGAAGTAAAAATGTGGTTATGCTCAAACTCTCTCTCTCCTCCATGGTAGGGTTGCGCGATCTTCTAAGATTTCCCAAGTTGAAATGCGTTCTTCGAGTTTTGTCCTTTGTTTACTAATCAATAACAAGGCATGCATCGATAGGAATAAGTGAATTCGGCTGCATTAGAATATTCCATTAGTAAACGCAAGTGAACCGCGGCCCGCTGGTGGCTTCAATTTTGAGGGTAGGTCGCGCAAATTAAAATCAAGCCTCGTTTCGTGATATATAAAAATCACTTTGGAATCAAAACACGATTACATCAAAGCAGGGGTTTTCTAAGGCAGACAAAACACAGAGAAGTGAAAACGAATTGTTCATGGACTGTCTTCTACAGATGTAACTTAATTTGAATGCATTCCTGTCCCTAAAAATCCGGAGGTGTTTGAACTTGTTAGCAACTGCCTATTGCAGCATTTCACTGGGTTAATCCGGCAGCTGCATTTAAACATAAAACCTTGTTACTTGAGTGATTGTTTTTCTCAGCTAGGCCATCAAAGCACACTGAGTCCCACCTGTTTAGCATTAGTTGAATTAATTGGATTTTCATTGACGAAGACACCCCAACTTGCCTATCTTACTGGGGTATTTAATCACGTAGACCGTTCCTGTTCTCTAAACATTGTTCAAGTTTCTTTCAGGTCGTTTATCAGTTACTGGAGATCAAAACTTAAATCTCAGCGGCGCTCTCATATGTGTTCTTTGTAAAAGTCAGTCTTTTAAACGCTTGAATGGCAATCACGCAGATTAAAAGTTAACAAATGTTTCATATTCTTCTAGGACTCTAAGTTTCGCTGCTCTTCTGAGTTACAGTTTACGATTTGACATTCCAAAGTAAATTGACGAACGGACAAATAAAAAGATCAGCCGGAAGCACAGAGGAAGATGCCAACCAATGGTTGGACTTTTATGAGCGCATCACAACCATAAATAATTGAACTGCGGAATTACAACTGCGCGCTTTTCAGTCCTCTCTACTTAAAAGCGTAGCGGGAAGTTGGTTTCTGACATGAAGCAATGCTATCAGCAATGATCTTCCACACCTCAAAACTACTTTTAAAGAGCGATTTGCCTCAGGTCCTCACGAGTATACTGGATCAGCTAAAGCCTGCTTGGATGTCGAGCCACGTGGCCTAGAGTGGTGTCAATTTACTATTGCAGCCCTCGACAATTTTGATTTAACACACGCTTTACAGTTTATGCACTGAAATTTATTGAAAGGTCACCAAAACTAAAAGGTCGTAGCTACATACCGATAAAATCTTGTACGCACTTGGAAGTTAAATTACTAGGTCCATGGTAACTCTTCAAACAGAACAACACGAAACAAAACGTGCAAGATTTGGTTCGTTAGTTCACGCAAGAACATGTACTAACCAAAAAATGGCAGCTCATGGATTGTCTTTGGAAAACAGTTCACCTGTTCACCACTCTTTGCTGAAGGAAATGGGAGGGGTGTGTTAAGAATCCGGCCCTATCTGAAATGTGGGTTTCCTTTTTTTTTCTTTTTTTGCTCTTTCAACTAATTTAAGCAAAAAAACTTGACACTTACCAGTGTTGAGACTCACTTCTGCTTGGGAGGCTTAACCAAACTGCCGGTTACTGAAAGCAAAGAAAAAGAGAGAATTACAAGCCGTAAAAACTTTGATTCACGCGCATCACAAAGGCAGTTACCTATCGGAGGTCCTTGCTGAAGTGCCCTGAATGGGCCCGTATTGCCGTGATAAGTATTTGTCACAAACAATGGTCCTTGAACTTTTCAGCATTGTGGAATTTTCTATTTACAGCTATTAGTAGATTTATTTGTTACCGCTGGAATGTTCTTATTAGTGATGTGTACAAAAGGACAAGAAAATAATGCTAGCACGGGTCACTGAAGACGGCAGGATGCAAGTTCCTCCAGGCACAATTGTATTCTTTTGCATTCCGCTGAAATCACGAGAATCTGCATGAATAGGCCTGTTAGAGGAAAAAAAAATCGTTTACCATGATACCGGCCAGATGGGAAACCGGCCTGATGTTATAAGATAATTTTTCTTGCTATTACAAAACAATTTCGCCAAATTTGACAAGCCACGCCGAAAATTAAAAGTGGCGACAATAATTTCATCCGCTCGGTTAAAACTCGTCTTAAGTTTTAAGTGTTTTTACAAGTAAGGACAGAATATGGCGGCTTGTCTTAGACTGTCTTGTGTTGTTGATGGGATCGTTAACAGACAACGTCGTATTTAAAAATTTGGATTTTATTTGGAAAAACAAAAGAAAATACTATTTACAACCATCAAGTTTACAAATGACGTCTGACAAAAACTTTGCTGTGTTGTTTGTTGCGCTTACATTCCGTTGCCATATAAACATGACGGAAATTTCTATGTACTA
Source organism: Orbicella faveolata (assembly GCF_042242905.1). Lineage (NCBI taxonomy): Eukaryota > Metazoa > Cnidaria > Anthozoa > Scleractinia > Merulinidae > Orbicella > Orbicella faveolata. Next base: position 34,219,493 of record NW_028301552.1, on the reverse strand, counting down.
TCGTTTGCTGTTAATTGCACTTCAATCTCTCACTATGAATCAAGTAAGTGTACGAATGAAATAGAAAGATTTTATAATTATTTGACTGACAGCAACAAAAGCTTCGTGGGCACAGCGAGGGAAGCAACATGGCGTCAGTGAAATTATATTTTCTTTAAATTTACTCTCGTTGTTTCTTTGCAGCCTTAGGGTAATTGATTCTTTCCTAGAATCTTCGTGGATTTGTTGTGTTTTGGCAACGGTTTTACAATCAACACCAGAACAAGGGAAACAGTTGAAGTATTTCAGTTCAGCTCAGTCGACGATGTTGATTCCAACGTGCCAGGAAGCTTAAACTGAAATGAAACCTTCTGCTGTTTATTTTGGTAATGTTTTTTAGAGTTCAGTTTTAAGGAACACTTTTCTAGAATGCTAGACTCAAAGAGCCTTGTTTACCTCCTCTCCAGGACCTTTGGAACCCCGGGGAGATGACGTCCTTGCTAACCACTATTTGCAGCCTTTATTCCGCAAACTGACTAAACAAGAAAATATTTGAGGAAAAACTTGTTTATCTATTTCTATTTTCATTTGATAGTAAAAGTCATCTTTCGTCAGGCCAAAAATCTATACAACATAGAGCAAGAAAGGTGATTGCACTTGCTGTACAACTGAGTCGCAGTCTTTCCCTGTGTATTTATTGACGGAATATTTGGAAATTTGTTCCCAACGTAGCAAAAACAAGTCGAGAGCTGTTCAAGCTGATTTTTTATCTATCACGGCATCATTAGTCCTTTTGTTGCGTTATAAATGCCATAACATTAAGGAAAGTTTGTTTTGGACTAGTTTATCATGGAGTTGGTTTTCGCATTAAATACATAACGTCTTCTGACACTCTGAACACTGACAGTCTGCCCTTAGGGCAAAATAACAGTCTAAGACCAAAAAGCAACGACAAAAAAAAGTCCTAAACAAATCACAATAATTCACCACAACAAAGTATTTTGTGGTTATAAAATACGTGTACTATTTTAGCAGTCACTATAGCACCTCTTTAAGTATGCGCTCAATTCCTATGTGCCGAGCTTACTAAGTCGAACATTGATTTAATCTCTGTGAGATACTCTGTGAGATACGATTAACTGTCATATTTGATTTGAGGTCCAGGCAAAAAGCTAGTTCAAATGTAGCTCACAGACAAATTAAGATGTCAAGTTCAGGGCCACTTCTAAATTTGTTGGTCAGGAGCGTCAATCAACCTGATTAATTAAAACTCCATTTTCTTTTTTCAGTAAAAATTTCAACGGATGACCAGTAGTTTTTCTCAAAGTTTGTCAACGGTTCTGGGTACTTACTCACGTTTAACAAGTTGGACGCTCTCATGTTTCACGAGCTGTGATCGTATGATCGCAACGAATCGAGCTCCCTGAATTGTATCGTCATTACTATCTCAATGATATTTTCCGCTAGTTTTCCCAGTTCTGAAGAATTAAATGAATGTGCAAAGTATTTCTAGGCAAGCGAATTTGCACTCGCATTTTCTTTCTTTCCACTAACTATGCCTTGATAGAAAAAATTGCATTATGATAGAACATTACTTTGATGGTGTGTTTAAATGGATTCGCTTGGTTGAACAATGAAGACCATATATTTTAATTTTCTGATCATCGAATGCGTTGCGGACAAAATTTCCAACACTTTTGTTGCGTTCAAGCGCAATATTTGCAGATAATATTACGTCGCCTCATCCTATTTACGCCAAACAGCAAACCATCAGTGTACAAATCATATATGCATATTAGCGGTTAGGTCATTACGAAATCATTTTCATCAGAGACAAGGCCATGAAACCTTAAAGCATGAGCCAAGGCAACGGAATGACCTTGTACTGAGGAACAAAACTACACAACATCAAAACACATTCGATGAGAAAAGTTATATAATTTGTGTTCATTTCGCAATAACGATTAGGGAACAGAACAGAGAACGAAACAAAAGGAGTTTAAAGTGATCTGAAACGACACTGACTTACCACGGAGCAATGAACTCAGGACTAGCTGGCTACTGTCAAAAAGAGGGAAAAAAAAGGAAGTTAAATCCTACTGAGAAACTTTTGAAAAGACTCATCACAAAAGTTACGCGCACATACCTCTCTGAGGGTCAACTGAGCATTGAAAGCTCTTTTGATTAACTTTACAATAGTGTCCCCCGAAAACAAAAGGAATTGAAACCGTGACCCAACAACAAAAACGGACATTGTTTATGAAATATAGAAACATTTCATCTTCCTAATTTGAACGATGCTATCCATCGGATAAATCGCTATCTGGTAGAGAAATGTTGATAAAACAAATCACACTATCCACTGGATAGTGATTTATCCGTTGGATAGCGTTATCCACCTTTCGAACAATCTGGGCCTGTTGTAAATATAGTAACATAAAAAACATTCTTCATTCTCTTATTACAAGTGTTTGGTATTTCACTGGAACTGAGGTTTTGACGTCAAAGTGTGGTTTTGGCTGCATAGCAACATAAAGTCACCATGTCGTGAGTTAATGCCTGAAGTCATGTCTTAAAAATAAGAACAAAGCACCCCATTCTCCTTCTTACGTCAACTGAACCCAATTGCACCCACGCTTTCTCGTCAGTCAGAGTTTCCTGCGCTTTCTAGATGAGAAATAATGTGAATGATGAGTTTACATAACTTTAAAGACAGTTTGCAGCTGCGGTGCAGTCAGAAAGTGAAAGAATTCTTTTTGTAATGACTCCAGCAGTCATGTAATGTGTAAATGCGTGGGTGCATGTTGTTGTGTAGGTTTCAAAACGAGAAAACATCACGTGTATCTTAAATGATTGAAAATGCAATACACACACCTCTTCACTCTCCTTACATAAAACTCAGGAGTAAATGAAGTTTTCTTTTTTTTTTTTCGATAACGAAAGGTCATGTGGTCTGCGCTCGAAATAACCCAACACGCCATGACTTGTCTCGGAATGAGTTACTGAATATTATTTTTAGCAAACGATTTTGTATCGTTCTTCAGAGTTATGACAGCTAAATGATGAAGAACCAATTAGGCTGTAAAGTAGAAATATCTGAAACAAATACCAGTTTTGACAGCACCATGGTAACGATCGAAAGATTTGACTTTGTTATGTTTGTTTCAGGACCCCCTCTAAGTTTATGAGAAAACTAAGTTTCCATTGTGGGAAGCAAACAATGAATGAACAAGGCAATTTGTTTGTTTTGTTACGGAAGAGGGAATTTCTTTTTTTCTACCATAACTGGCAAGAGAGTAGTTACAATAAGATACGATGTTTTAACGAAGAGTTTAAAACTAAATTGAGCAATGGGATAAATAATACACTCATTAACAGCATTAAAACAATTCAGTTTCTATAACATTTGCGTTTTGATAGTTAGGCGCCTGAATTCCTCAGCAGGGTTTACGACGTCCGGTGCTTTATTTACGCATACTTATTTCTGAAGTGTTGTTAACAAAAAATCCGGCATCCACTTCTCTTTGATATATATGTATACCATACTGCATGTTTTTAATAGTTTTTGATTCACACAGCTGGCATTAATGTACATGTTTCTTCGGATCGATCCCTGAGTTAAATCACCGTAGCTTTAAGATAAGTTTAAGTCCACGCCGCTTTCAATGAAAGAAGAAAGATGTTGTGACGGGAGAAAGATTGAATAATGAGCACTTTCAAGAGTCATCTATCGAGTTATTTTATTTTCTACACAGTCCTTGTAATCTTTGTATTAAAGATGTGTAACAACCCGGTCGTTACCTATTTTCGCTGTTTACAATACTCGGCAAACTAAGCCCAACCAATACTGCACGCGCCTAACATCGTAAATATATCTAGCTTTATGAATAAGAGAGCATAAAGTAGTTTTATGGAAACAACAAACCTGAGTGCTCGGCATATTCGCTTGGCTGAATACCAATAGGCCCTTTGCAGCTGGGGTCACGTGACCAAATTTTTCCTATAAAATTTTTATATTATGGGCTTTAACTTAAAGAATGCCAGAAATGGAAAGAGCGCATCGAAAATACCAAAATGGCCAAGTTTGAGGCCCGTGGAATTAAAGAGTAAGTTTATACGACAGTTTGAATTTTCGGAAAATTTAGAGGATTTGTATGGAAAATGTTGCTGGAGAGCAAGGCCTTGCTCTCCAACAACTTTTTCCATACAAATCTTCTCATTGTTTTAAAAATTTGGAGCGTCATAAAATCTCCTTCTTTAATGATGGGGGCCTCAAACTTGGCCATTTTGATATTTTCGATGCGCTCTTTCCATTTCTGGCATTCTTTAAGTTGTAGCCCATAATTTTATGAAAAATAGGTCAAGTGATGGCTTAGCTGCAAAGGGCCTATTGGCGCCACCAATCCGTACGAAAATTAGTCAAATTAACAGTTTTGTGTAAGTTGAGGCAAACAGACACATTTAATGTTTCATATGCTGTATCGCGCCTGACTGTATTTGCTAAAGATTGCTGAAGAAAAATATACTACAATAATATCACTAATAATGAAAGAGAAATTGACTCTGAATGGCAAAGCACTCATCAGGTATTCAGACTTAAGGCATCAATTTGTTATTGGAATTCAAGATTTCTTTGCATAATTAGTGCAGCCGACTTGCAGAGCACTGATGGTTTCCGAGTTTTTGTCACTTAAATGGACTTGGCTAGATGTAAGGAAAAAGGAAAATTTTGTTAGAAAAAGTTAGTTGACTGAAAGACCCAGCAAAAAGTTTCACTTTGGGCTCGTTAATTTGAATATTTCTCAAAGCAATCTTTCATGTGTTATTTTGTTTGCCCCAATAAAAAATGTTTAAAGGCACTTGAAGAAGCGGACGTTGTTTATGAAGCCCGCCAAAACAGTGAATAAGTCAAGATCTCAACTGCTATCATAAACAAACTATTTTCTGCTTGTAGCAAACAATTTCAACCAAAAGAACTTTGTGTTTGTTCCTTCAGCCAATGAATTGACACTTTATAAGAAACACCTTTCGCGCACCATCGAGTTTGCTTGGTTTGATACCAAATGCTTTATGAGCGACACGTGAGAAACTCTTGTTGAGTGGAACTATTAAAATTATAGCAGTCTCACGTTTCGTCGTTGCTAATCGAACAGGTCTTCTTTGGGAGCACTTTTTAGGCACACAGATTATTTTCACAGTTTCAAGGTGCATGAACTAATCACGTGTGAGTGGAAAGTTCGAGATGTTGTTTCGCAAGTGAGTTTTGTTCGCCTTAAAAAGTTAAACTACTGATAACTTTGAAAACGTAACTTTATTTCTACAGTTATGCCTACCCTCCACACTAATCCGTCACGAAAATGGAGCTGTTTCGAAAACGCCTTCAAACCTTCAAACGCCGCCGGCTTTGCGTTTTATTGTGGATGGAAAACATTTTGAAAACGAAGCTTTTCAAAAAATAACGATGACGTCACGATAATCACGTGATTTTCCTCAAACACAAATCCAAAATGACCGGTGACCGTTGCGTTTTTAAATTCCTGCAACATAGTGTGGACGGAAAACATTCGTTGCTCTTTCTGAGTGAAAACGCTGTTTTCAAATTTCCCTGGCGTAGTATGATAGACCAATTTCGATATATTAATATTCAGCTTGATAGAGAGGCCTGGAGGACACAAACAAAAGAAATGAATAAACATGCTCACTCAATTTCCTTTGTTTGTGTCTTCTAAGCCTTACTGCCACGCTGAATTTTAATATATCGAAAACGGTCCATTACGTCGATGGGGCCTTAGTCGCTCATGACTCGTGACACGTTCTGCACCAATTGGGAGATAAGTTAATAAACGTCATTTACATTTTGTGTGTTTGTGTGCAAATGTATGAGAAGTATTGAATGTGAAAACCTCAAAAAGTGCCGAAACAAGTCCGAGTGTTTCAGTTACGAAATACTGATAATCAATCAAAGAACGCCGAGCGATTTTGCAATACCGGCCCACTCATGCGATTAACACATCTCTCAACGCTTTTGAGAATGAAGCATGTAGAAACAAAAGGAACCATTCAAATTCAATTCAATGGCCCGGTATCCTACAGTCTGGCCTTTTGTTTTTCAAGATCACTTTGTGAAATTCTTATGTCGCCTCGATATTTTCACTCATGCCTTGAAAAAGATGAAACGAACATCGAAACGTCGGGCTACAATAATTTTAATATTCGTTGGGTTAAGCGAACTAACAGTTTGCAAAAATTGATGCCAGTACCTCGCCTAATCATGCACAAAAAAATGCCCGTGGAAACAGTATGAAAAGTCGATGGATTGAAATCGATGTATATTATAAAATTTCAGGTTAAAAAAAGACAAAAAAAACAAGCAAACAAGCAGATCATGAGCTCAGCTACAACCTGGTTTAATAGCCATAGTTTTTTTTTATTGATTCTCAAAGAAGTATTTGTCTAATTGTCCGTGTTTAATTTACGTGGGCAGGGGAAAAAATGCATCTCAGACGAATAATTAACAAAAAGACCGACACCCCAAGGGTTTGACGCTTACGTCTACAGCAAACTTCAGTGGCAAACATTATCTCTGATTTTATGTTCTTTTCTTCTCTAATCAAATTCATGTATGACGCATAACTTAAAAGCAAGTTGATCATGGGTTCGGCTTCAACCTGGTTTGATATCCATGGTTCAGTTTTGATTCTCAAAGAGGTATTTGTCTAATTGTCCGCATCATGACGTGGGCTGAAAAACTTGTATCTCAGACGAATATTAACAAAAAACGGATAGTTAAGGCAGCGTGGCCGAGTGGTTAGGGTGCCGGACTTGAAATCCGGAGGTCTCGGGTTTAAGCCCCGCTCTGACCACTTAGCTGGAGTTGTTTCTCAGTAGACCCTAGTTCAACTCCTCGGTCATGCTTGTAAATAGCCAACAGGTCTGCCTCCCGCCGATTGGGATTTTTAAGCCTATTAAGTTTAGTTCATTATATTTGTTTCCTCCATTTTTTTTTTGAGGGGTTTTATTATAACAATAGGACACGTTCTTAGAATGGACCATCATTTCCCGGGGGACTCCCATTAGAAAAGGCCGGGGTTACCCGTCGGAAAATTTGAATTAAACCCCCGAGACCAGTCTGGGCGGGGCTCAAGCTTTATTTGACCCCTAAAAGATACCACTTGAAACGGAACAGGCTCGGTTACCAGCCACTGTTGAAGAAAAATGCCCTCGCTAGTAGACCAGACTCGCGATTATTATAAGTCCTTTAATCTTGCCGCTTTTAACTTATGGTGCCAAGTTCAATCCGTGAGCCTAGGGCAGTCATAAGTCTGCTGGATTACTTGATGGATAGAGTCCTCCTCAGTATGTGAGCAGTTCCAAGGAGGACGGTCTTCTGTAGCTCTGTTATTCTAATATTGCCTGGGATCTTGCCGATGTAGTTTTCTGTTCCCTTCTTGACAAGCCCGAAAGCTCCAATGATCACTGGGACAGTTGTTGTTCTCATTCCCCACGTTTTCTCGATTTCAATCTCAAGATCTTATTATTATTATTATTAAAAGCTGCTTCGACAGCTAAAAATAGTGGCGTTTTATCATGAACACCCTATGTAAGTCCAGAATCCTTGATTTAAACAACTAAGCGAGACGACGAGCGCTTATTCGCGACCTTTCATAGGGTAGCCCCCCCCCCGGGCATCGACATCCTCGAATCGCCCTCACATGGGTACTAAAAGGCAAAAGGAAGCGGAGTCGATTGCGAGAGAGGGGGTCATTGGCCCGTTTCTCGAAGGTCCTGGGAAAATTTTCGTGCCCGGAAAGCAGTAGCAAAATCTCAAACCTTATGATTACAGAGCTGTTTTACTCACATATTCTTAATATGAACAGATCGAAGTTTCCATCATACAAGAAGTTTTAGGTGTATACACCTTTCTTTTTTTAGATACAGATTAATTAAAAATAGCTTTTCGGGCCCGTGAAGTTTCCGGGGCTTTCGAGAAACAGGCCCTAGCCTGCTCAAGGCACCAAACCCTCTCTTCATGAGCGTGGACTACACCCCACTAAAACGACTGCATCGAGCATCACCTGTTAGAATACAGGTTTAGTGATCAGAATGGTTGAAATTAGAACTAAGTAAATTTATTAAATACGAATTATTGACATGGCGTGAGGTCTATTGGCCATTTCTTTTTTTGCGTACGTGCTTATGGACCGAGACGGAGTGGACGTCCATAAACGCAATCCAGCCATCTTGATTGAACTGGCTTGGTCAATAATTAAAGGATTTATTCTCACACAGAACGGGATTCGGTTCATCTATTCTTTCACGGAGCTAGCCGTTTAATAAGCAAGGTAACTAAATAACTGGAGGTTTACTCCTTACGCCCTGGGGTTAGATAATTTTGTAAGAGGGTATGGACGAGGTTTTAACTGGGAAAACTTACTAATTTACCGCCGGGGGGGTCCCATATAAAAAGGACGGGGGTACTCGTCGTACCTTTTAGAAGTTCAAAAAGCAGTTTTGATACCTCTGAGGGTGCTCATCCTCAAAAGGTCCACAGCGCAGGATTTGATTCATCTTGCCCGCTCGGGTAGCCAATCACAGCGCAGGATTTGATTCATCTTGCCCGCTCACGGAGCTAGCCATATAATAAATTGTGTTACAAAGCAGTTGTGACCGGAAGTTTAATCTCCCAAACTTGTTTACTGCTTATGTCCTTTCGAGGTACATTGTTCTGCGAGGACGTTAGTAATTTTACATAAAAAAGTTGGTTGGCGGGAGGATTAACCCTCAGATGTATAAGCAAACTCATACCCCCACCATGGTACAAGGGAGGGGGGAGGGGGGCTGTGAATAGAACCCCTTGCTCGGGTTTTCGTTCTGAAAAGGCATAGCGCTGTACACCTTGTAAACTTACATTGAGTAGACTTAATCCTGCGCCGTGATTGGCTACCCGAGCGGGCAAGATGGAGCTATCTTGCCCGCTCGGGACCTACCCGCCGTGTCCCGCAAGAAAAATTTCCGCGAAAGCCATATAATAAATCCTTTATTGACCAAGCTTGTTCGGTCAAGATGGCTGGATATTTGCGTGTTTATTGTCCATAAACACGCAAAAAAAAGAACTTGGCCAATATCCAGCGATCTTGACCAAAAAAACCTTGGTCAACAACCCATACAGCACTAGCTTGCTCTACAAGACGATACCGTCACATGACGTCATTTGACCCGCCATCTCGGATTTCACTATTTTCTTAAAAAGTCAAGAAATAACGGAAGTTAATTTAAAATTGATCCAGAATGCTTATGGAATGTAAAAATTCACCAATTTCTGCAATTTTACGACGAAAACTAGAAAAAAAATGAGAATTGTGTCATTTTTGGCCAGATCTACATGACATTTGCGGTTGCCATGACAACGTCAAAAATCATGGACACACAACAGACCGTAATTCAGCGTAGCTGTGAAGCTTAGAGGATATAAACATAGGAAATTGAATGACCATGTTTATTCATTTCTTTTGTTTGGGTCCTCTAGGCCTCACTATCAAGATGAATTTTAATGTATCGAAAGTGGTCTGTTGTCATACCAAAATTTCCGCGGAGGATGAATGAATAGCTACTGAAAGTTTCATCCCCTAAGAGTAAAACACCTTATGGACGGTGGCATCCACCCCCCTCCCTTGGACGTCCGAGGGTTAAAGACTTGAGAGGGGTGGGGGGAGAAAGACATGTAAGATTTAGACATACACTTTTGTTAGGCACGGTTTAGAAGATTGAGAAGATTTAGAAGATTGAGATCTAAAAAAAACTTAGTTACATCTTTGCCGTGTGGAAGTACGAGGAAGACAGTTGGCGATTTATCTCATTTCTAAAGTTAATAAAAGATCAAATGGCTCTAACGTTATATGGAAGGCTTTTCCACAAATGTGCCACACTGTAGCAGAAACCACGTTTTAAAAAATCGGTACGGGCCTTAGGCAGAGCCAATATGTTTTCAATATTTCTGAGTCCATAGTCCGTGCTGAAGGGTTTAAATAGGCCTTTCAGGTACTCCGGAGACTAACCATTTAAAGATTTAAACATTAATTTCAATTTTGCTTTTTCCTTCTGATATAGAGATTATCCCATCCTAGCTTACCGCGGAGGGCGGTAGCGCTAGAATAGTAATCAGACGTAAGATAGAGGGAGTTATAATTACCACTTCTCAAGAGCAGAGAATCACGTACATTTTTTTTAAGCACCATGAAGGTTTTTGTTCTTTAGCTTGTTAATGTCGATGTCGCTGCAATACTTGACCGAAAGGTTGCGTACGGTTGGACGAAATTCCAACAACCACTCACCAGCGACGAAATAGTCTTGCTTATCTCGGCATCGCGAAACGCGAACAGAAAGGGGTTGAGTGCGCTGTTGCTGTACTGCATGCATTTGACAAATGCACCAACACGGCCTATATCCACCGGGGCCAAATCACAGGGGAAACAGAACGTGAACACGACCACGCCTATCACGTGAGGGAGCCAGGTCACGAAAAACGCGCCACAGAACATTGCCAACGTCGTAGCTGTTCTTCGCTCGCGACGAATTTGACTTCTCAAGCTTCCTCTGGTTCGGTCCTGTTCAACTGCTGGTGCGGGCTCCACTGTGTTACGAACCAGCGACCTGGCGATCTTGAAAATTAGCACGTTTAACAAAGAAATGACAAGCAACGCCAAGAAAAACACTGTTAAAAGAACGTAGAAGGGATATTTCCCGCTGGCGCTTGGCGTTAGAGTGAAATTGAGGCAGGAAAGGGACAGAGACAATACCCACACCACGCCCAAAACACAGTAATAAAAGTTGAGGGGAAGACGCCGATGCAGGAATGGTTTCGAAATGGCCATGTACCTTTCCACTGTGACGGATACCAAATGGAAGACTGAGGCAGTGCCACTAAAAATATCCAGTGATATGTAGAACCTGATGAAGAGTGCACTGGAGCTCTCTGTCCTCAAATTCACAATGTACAAGGGAACAGCAATAGCGCCCACAAGCCAATCTGATAAGGCTAAACCGATTATGAACACATTTGCACTCGTCCGTAACCTGAAGTTTTTTATGTATGCGGCAATTGTCAGGGTGTTTCCCACCACAATGAAAACCATCAAGATTAATATGAAAGCGTCTCGAAGGATCTGCTCTCCTGTCGACGGCTCATACATCTTGCGCTGTTAGGCTCTGTGTATCGCATGTAAAGGTTGATACGTGATTGAATGTTACAGCAGGAAAGGCTTTTGCACACTAAGAAGGAATCATCATCTCGCTTGCTATTTATCTATTGAAAGCAATGCGGAAATTTAAAAGCCTGATAGAGTTTCCATACATTAAATTGGGAGAGATTGCTATATTTGCTAGCCATCACTCACGCCACTCGACGTTAAAGAGAGGTATTTAAGGGGGGTCGCACCCTTGCTCGGTGAAATATGTTGGCTTTGGTAAAAGGTACTGTCAACACGTATTTTTTTTAGAGTGCGATCTGAACAAAAATACGCTATTTCGGTGAATTAGGATCAAAGAATCCGATGGGTATTTTTGGAAGAGAATTCTTGACAAATGGCCTAATGATAACAAATATGCATTAAAAATTGCCAAAATCTTGTTTTTGTAGAAGAAAGAAAAGCTCAAAGTCATTTAAAGCTATTTTCCAAAATACAATAGAAAGTGAATTATTTTTAGCATCGAAAGAAAATCAAAAAATGGATCGGCTGTAAACTCAATTGAGAAAAGTAGGTAGTATTCGAAAAGAACTTTCAAGTAAAAGAACATGACCGCGTCGACGGCTGACAGGAGTTCCTAATTACCCCCAATTAATCGGAAAATAGAAACACGCTAGGAACACATGTGAATATATTTCTTCGACAACTCATGCTCTAGATTGTAGTTTCTGGGGAGCACGAATGGCGTAGTGGTGTCAGTGAGCGCTCGCCTCCCACCAATGTCACTGTGGCCCGGTTTCTTCGATTCTGGCCCGGTGCGTTATGTGGGTTGAGTTTGTTATTGGTTCTCGCCTTGCTTCGAGGGCTTTTCTCTGGGTAAGTTCTCCGGTTTTCCTCCCTCCACAAAAACCAACGTCTTCAAATTTGAATTCGACCAGGATAGAGGACCTGCATGAACACCAGGTAAGGCTGACGTGGCTTCCTCTCTATTTCTTTTATGTTGAAGAACACTTAAGATTGTACAAAAAAGAAAAAGAAGACTCCGGAGGAAAAAGACATCTTCCCCTTGTCCCTTTCAAAGCACTGTCAGACGGTCAGTTTATTATCAAGAAAACCTTTATTAAATAATACTAAACTAAACACAAAGAACTAATTTGATCATTTACACGATAGCGGCGAATCTTTTTTGCGTACTGCAATCTGAAAACAGCTTAGCGGCCTGTCAATAAAATATAAAAAGTGCGCGATATATCGATATGTCATTTTACGACATCATTGTCAACTATGGACTTTCTCTATGATAATTATTTACTCTGTCATCAATTTTTTTTCCCCGAGGAGTCTGAAATGTAATTTGCTTTCCTGTGGCTAAAAACGACGGGTGATGTAGCCGCTCTCGAAAGGTCTCACATGGATGGCTTGCTACCCTTTGAGAGAACAATAGAACAAACAACAGAAACAATGCCCCTAGCCCTAAAACAATAACAGCTGCTAACAATGTTATGTTATTCATCACTTTACTGCGAGTTCTGCGATATGCCGTGAGCGAAAAGAACACACATTATTCATACACGGCACGAATCACCAAACTTCTAAAGAACTTCTGAAAGGAAATTTGAAACCTTTTCACAAATATTTTTACCATTTTGAGGTACTTTAACAACACCCAGACACCTGAATTTTAATGAATATTCTTTTCGTTTTGCGCCCAACGGAACTTGAACTGATACATGTATGAATTCAGCTACTTTCAAGTTAAATTGTCTCCAGTAATTGTAAGGTAGATATCAAGTTTGTTTCCTTTCCGGTCCTTTGAAATTCTCTGACAGCCATCTTTGCCTAATGAAGTGTAATGACGTTTTATTATTTCATGAAAGCACAAATTATTGACGTGTGTGTTATTCAGAGCCAGCTGTTGCATTTGGTAATTTTGACCGGAGGGGAGGTACTACCAGAGAAACTGGGTGGGGGTGTACGGGGCGCTTCCCAAAACTCTTACCTCTTTTAAGACCAAATTCTGTGATTTTCCCTACCCTATTTATGACCTGACCTAAAATTCGATACTCTTTTTAAGATCTGACCCTTAAATCTAGACCCTGTTTCTGAGGCCTTCCGTGTAAATAGTTCCCTTAATCAGACCGATGTTAAAGGCATTGTGAAGGGCTTTTGTTGATGGTCTTATCGATAATGATGAAAAAGTAGCTTCTTCTAAAAAAAACTGTATACCCATTGAAGACCAGAGTGCAAAAACCATACCCTATTTGAGACCGAAATAGCCAAATCGATACCCTATTTAAGACCAAAACGGCTAAAAAACCATACCCTTTGAGGCCGCACATACCCATATAGCCCATATGAGGGAATGCGCCCCTCCCCCCCCGGGGGGGCTTTGACATGAAACTTCGATATTTAAAGTACCAGAAGAGAAGTTAAGATGGATCAAAATTCTAGCTAGATAACGAGGTTGCACTGAATTAGTTCTGAATTGTTTTAACCCCCATCAAGGACCTAATTAGTGGGAACAGAATTTAACTTGAAACAAAACTGACTTCCAAAGGTGATTGTTTAAGTAAGATCCTGATTTTCTTTTAAATATGGTAAGCCATTATAAATATATGATTCTGATTTATTTTCTATTTAAATAGAGGAGAGAGTAGATGGAATTCTAACGCTATGACTGCGAGTTCTGAACGTTAACTTCTATGTCCATTGGCCTGACGAAACATTGGAATCCTACCATTATTTTTGCCATTATTCGATAGGATATTGAAAGGTTTAAAAATCACAGGGTTTTTTTTCGACCTTGAGTCTAATCCTTTCTTAAACGTGAAAAAAAACCCTAGAAAATAAGTATTTGCTCAGAGCAGTTTTTAATGATAACAACTAGATAACTAGCTTGGGAAGCAGGGATGGTGTAGTGATGAGAGCGTTCGCCTCCCACCATGCCAAATGGCTCGAGTTCGATTCTGGCCTGGTGTTGCATGGACTGAGTTTGTCGTTGGTTTTCGCCTTGCTTCGAGGGTTTTTCTCCGGGTTCTCCGGTTTTCCTCCCTCAGACAAAAACCAACAAACCAACACTCCAAATTCCAATTCGACCAGGATAGAGGACCAGCTAAGGCTTCTCTAAACATTATACTTTATTTATTTTTACGCTCTATGGCCAACTTCCTCTATTATTTTGCTTGATATACTGTTCGGATCATTTTTGAATCCCTTCAAGTCTTGCAAAGGTAAAAGTTCAAAAAACAAGTTTACGCTACCGCCTACCTCAACAAAATTTCATCTCTGATGTATGCATTTACCTACCTACCTAGTAAGATGTTTATTGCGACTCGTTTGCTCACAGCGGGTTTGATTCTCTCGCTACTTTGAGTACTAGCAGCGCGTAATACCGATTCAAAATACACAGTTGTGTAGCAGTTACTCAGCTGATCAGGAATCAAGATCTAAATGACCCTTGGTGAGTGAAGCAATGTTAAACTCCAAAGAAACAAATAATTTTGACTTCCTATTGCTCGCTTTAGTTGCGAAGAGCTACAACCGTGACAATGGTGCTGCATGTTGAATTTTGTTGTCGTTCGTTTGTCTGAAGCCCTCCTCCCCCTGCTGGATTTCCTGCTTTCTCAACTATATATTTTCAAAAAGCTAATATGCTTTCTTCTTGTTAAGTGCTCATTGAACAGTACTTGAAAATTCACACTGATTTCAATGATTGTTTTAGTCTCGACCTGGGTTGGAAAAATGCCTGATACCACTGAAGATGATTATTTTAAAGTCTAATTAATCATCGCTAGCGAAGCATAGCGGCTTTTGTGTGTCACTGGACGTTTTGAACTGCGAACACGCATCTCAAATATTTCCATAAGAAAACACTAACAGCTCCAAGTTCTGTTTGCTGTAAAGGACGTTAAAACGTATTCCCGGCGCGGGAGAAGTAAGCGAGACTCCGTCAAAGACAGGCAAGTGAGAAAAGCTTTCGATTCATGTAAAAGCCAAACGAGATGTGTTTTAGCTAACATTAATATTCAGAAATAAGAGTGTCGTGCACAACAGACTTATTTGATTGACTCAAAGGAATGTAATGGCTAGGATTTCTTAAATATTCTATAAATGTAATCAGTATCTAATAAGTTTTGTGATTGAATCTCGAAAATGCAAAGCCCTGAATACTTCGTTATCACATCCGAAAGTTGCGAAAATCCTAACGCAAAAAGCAATGAATGATCAATTCTCAACTCATCAATTGTTGTGTTGTTAATTGTCAGGCTTTAATTTAAGCAATGATGGGATACATTGGTCTTGAAATGTTCCCCTGAAATACTAGAGTCGTTGAAAGAACAAGAAATTTAGACTAACGAAAGACGGATAGCCTTCACTGAGAGAAAGTTGAGTAAATTTTCATCAAGAACAAGTTAGAGCCTGAGTCAAAGGTGTTAACCACTAGTTTCCAATGTAATGATGCCTTGAAGAGCCTGTAAGAATATCAGGTAGTAGATATTAATTATGGCGAATAATATTAGCCATATGATATTATTGTGGGTCAGAACAAATGACCAAGACTTTTGAGTAGGCTGCTTAAATATTTCAAGTAATGATTGAGTTTTGTTGACGCGTTTTCGCCACAAATTGGTGCGATCAAACACGATCATCGTTTTCACCGATTGAAAACGCCGCATACATTCGAAAACGCTATCCAGAGTGTGGAAGTTTAAAAATGGAACCTTCTCGTATCACTGTGTAAGATGGGCGAAAACGCATCGACGAAAACCCACCAACAGAGCTGCACTTGCGTGGAAGGGACCATTCGCCTCAGTTCAGTTCTACTGACGAGGAAATAACACTGTTTTGACAATATACGAGCTAAAAAAAACAGTTTGCTTTCAGCATTCTGATAAATTTACGATTACTTTCAAATGATACTTTTGACCTGGTATGAAACTGATTGGTGAAAACTTGAAATTATACTGAATTTCTCTAGAACCTTAAAGTTGTATTTAGAGCCGTGTGCAGTTTGCAACACTCCACTGACCATGTCAGTGAACCGGACCTCAATCGTGTCAGGTTTTTTTTAGGCTTATAATGCGTTGGCAACCTGTTTATCCCTTAACACTTTAGCAGCTGTCCAAAGAGTAGTGTCTGTTTTTCGGAGGAGACTGTGAACTTGAATGCGGTGAACATAACGTGGTCATTCAAAAATGCTGGTTGACGCTTGTGAATGTAACGTTGATCTGTGAAGGACTGAAACGTTTTATGAAAGGCGAAATGCGATAGTGGTTAACTGTTCAATTTTACTTTAAGATACATGTATCTGTGTTCGAGAAAACTGGGACAGAAGATGTAATTCAGTTAATAAAGCATCTCTGACAGCCTTCATGGGTCAACACGACGTATGACCTCATGATTTATTTTCCCGAGGGACAATGATTCTATTGAATTTGTCTCACCAACACCTCCAAGATCCTGCTGTGACAACGAGAAGATTTCAAAAGAATTCAAATGTTTATATTTGAATGCAGATTTTATTTTTGTTTTCGGAAAAATAATTACGAACACAAATCTGTAAAACGTACCTGACTACAAAGTGTGTTGATTTTAATGAAAATTCATCAAAATTCTGAATCATGTGTACACATTCGATCAACAGAAGGCTCATATCTCATAGTTTTTATTATGGCTAAGGAAAAGTAATTATAAAAATTAATAAACGATCTTGATAGCAAAGCCTGGAAGTTGAAAGGTCAATTTTCAGAGACCATGTGGAAGATACAGACTGTATATAAATTGTTAGTTAAAATGGTGAAACTTTTATGTCAGTGGTCCTTTGTTTGTACATAATTTCAGGTTAGTGCCACTAAGAGGATGCCGAGGAGACCAAAAATTGAAGCTACAATTTGGACTGATTTGTTTCAGTAAAAAAAATGAGGCAACAGATATTCGTTTCCGCCATAGCTTCAAGGCCCTCGTATAAAGATTTTGTTTATTTTTGTATCCGCTGAATTATTGCGGGAATAACTTTGAGATGATTACAGTACGCTGTGGGCAGCCTGCATTTTAGTGCAGTTCTTTGTCTTCTCTGAATTTGGTGGTAGATTCTACGATTAAAATCATTTACTTTCACAATATCTCTCCTAAGTTACTTTCGGTTCTGAAAATAGAAAAATGAAATAACATTATCCGTTTTTACACAGTTTAGAGTGGTTTTCAATTGAGTGTCGTAAAAACAAAACCAACCCAATTTCTTACCAGTTAGACTACTCAGCCAACAATCTCAAACCGCAGTCAAACCAAAACCAAATTGCTTGCCAGATAACTTTCGACACTCACTTGAAAATCGCTCTATCTGGCAAGGGATAAATTTTAAACTCTTTTATTTCCGAAACGAACCTTTGAATCAACACTAAAATTTTCATAGAGGTTAAGATATGTAAATGTTTAGAATATGTGAAAAGAATAGCCCTGTAGGCTAAGAGTTTATTTAATTTTGATGCCTTCTTATTAAGCCACAAAATTTAAAAGTTTTGTAGTCCTGGAGCAAGGTTTGAAAAACTGATAAAAAAAAAAAAAAAAAAAAGACCGCCAACAGTCGGCTTAAAATATTCAGTTTCTAAATGGAAATTAAAATACCTTGTACGCATCTCTTAGGGGGGTAACTTTAATTAAGCTAAAAATATCATTTCAAGATGAATGCCAATGCAGTCGGCCCATCTAGTCCTCGGAACTATTTCCTTGACCATAAGCACTGAGATTAAAACCTCATTCTTTAGATTTGGCGCATGGAAGCATGTTGGTGTATTAAATGTTGGATTACTTAAGCGTTAAGTTGTCCTTTTGAAATTTACTTCGAACTTTCGCGAAAATCGTTGCCATAAACAAAGATGAATAACATCGTACTGTGGAACGGAAAAACAAATATTATTTTTGTCCTTGAAATGTTCGTTATTCATCCAAATTATCAGTCGCACAGTTTTTTGCTTTATTCTTCGCAATCGTCTGTTTGACAATGTAATGATACTGCAAGGAAAATGTCCGGGTTTGAAAATGCTATAAGGAAATCAATTAACTGCTGTCATTACCTCGAGGTGAGCGAGGTAAAATGTATCTTAGAAATTTGCAGTGCCAGCTTGCCTTGTTGAAGTCGAGCCTATTAACGCAGGCTTTCTGAACCGCTTACCTGAAGAACTACACCAGGTCAGGAGCTAAAAGCTAAATTTAAGCCCCACGTCAGTGGTTCCACTGACCCCGTGTATTTCTTGTCCATTTCGCGGGGATACCCGCAGTCATGATCGCAAGTAAAATCCGGAGGGGTGGGGGGGAATAGCCCTTAGTTAAAAAAGAAATCGGAATTTCTGGGGGAACTAAAATTCAGACAAACACGGAATTTTGACTAATATACCAATAGCCTATAGTAATACCTTTTCTGTAGAAATAACCGTTTAAAATGTATATATAACGATTTCTTTTCATGATAGCTGGCAAGTCATATGAGATAGACATTGAACGATGGCAAAACTGGCTTTGATGGTGATTTTTACGATGCTGGCAGAGAAAGGCATCCTGGTAAAAGGTAAGGAAAAAAGTATTTTAAAACTGATTCAATGAAATGTGAAAGACAGAAAACCCTTTCGATGATGCCCCGCTATGTAGAGTGACGTCATCGTTTTTGTCAAAGGCAAACATGATGACGTTAGGAAATGTTCTAGGCTTGAGGAATCCTTTTTAAGTCAGAAGAGAGTACAGAAAACATGAAAAATTTCATTGATTCATTTATTTGTTACTTTAACAAGCAAAATCGACTACAAGAACCGTTATTTCTTTTTACAGGAAATTGCTTTGATAATATAATCAGTGATGTTACATACGAAGCTACGTCAACCGATCCAGGTCACTCACCAAGTGACGCGGTTTTAGATAATGACAGAGCCTGGTGCACTAGTCAGCCTCCACCCAACGAGTATCTCGAAGTGTATTTAGGCCATCTTTATGACGTGTGTGGGATCGTAATTCAAGGCTTCAAGAACGATTCGGTAGATTTCTTTACGACGAACTACAGTCTGTCTTTTTCCAAAAGGAGACCTGCGTGGTCTTTCCTCCTGGACAACGACAAGTCGCCCAAGGTAAACAAATCTATTTTCTATATACTAACTATGGAACGCTTTCGCGTGGTACAACATCAAATATCGCACGAGTCACTTGTATTTTCTCGATGTACACGAGTGTGTCAACATCAAGAAAATACAAGTGACAAGTAGGATATTCCATGGTATAATTTATACCACGGGAGAGCGTGGCATAACTATGTTATACCATGCCATAGAAAATGCATGCAGCGTCTAACACAATCATTGCGATATACACGCGGTCCACGAGGGAAAGGTTTCCCTGTATTCTGATTGTCTGTATTTTCTATGACATGTCTCTAATGCTTCTCAAGACTACTCGCCGGAGTTTTTGTTCTAGGAAGGTTTAGTTCCCAAACTCTGCACCCCCCTCGCCTTTTGCACCCTTGTTCAAACGAAGCATCAACCCTGGGCCTGGTCACAAGTTGTTGGAAAACTTCATTCCCTGTACATTTTGCCCTCCCCTCTCCACCTCCTACCCCGTGTTATGGTAACCAGACACTTTTCATCCGTTTTAATTGGAAATTAACCGTTAAACACTGTCTAACATTGAAAGAGATGACGGGGAATACTGACACCTATTCTGCTGTTCTTCCGGTCACGCTTGATTCCCCTATTTGGCAAATTTTCCAACACCGATTGTCCACGGCTCTGTTGTAGCTTCCATAATATGAAACAAGAAACCGAAGCAGAGTCAATGTTTTAGCGATCACAAGGTTTCGACGCTCTCATAGCGTCTTTCTCAAGTGTCGGAATATGGCTGGAATCTATTTGTCACTTGAGCTTGAACCAAACCACGTGCCACAACATCCCCTTCCGGCCTCATACGGGGATGTTTATGTACGTGACTTGGTTCACCCAAGCTAACCTGACAAATAGAATCCCGCCACATTCACTCGAGAAAGACGCTGTGACAGCGTCAAAACCTTGTGATCGCTAAAACATTGACTCTACTTCGGTATCTTGTTTCTCAGTTTTTTTTCGGTTTTTTTTTTTCAGGAATTCCCAATCGCACCCGCCAATGGTAACAGTTCCATTGAAAATGAACTTGTTACTCCTAGATTAACATTAGCAGTCCGTATCCATCCGATAGAAACAAACGGCCCGCCCATGTGCCTCAGAGTTGGTGTGTACGGGACTAAAGGTATGGATAGAAATACATTATGAGGAAACAAATCGTCAGGTGACAACAAAACCCTGATATAACGAACAGGGAACGCCCTGTCCCCCGTAGGGGGTCGGGGAATCTCGCCGTTCAAAAATTTGTGAGGTCCTCGGAAATGGGATTTCCCGCATTTTGAGGCCAAGTCTGCGTGTTTTAATGTCTCAATTTTTTTTTAATTTAGGGAACTCGCCCGAACCCCCCTATATCCGTCCTAAGCCTAGTAGGTGTCTTGCTGACTGGGAAAATGATGCTCAGTGACATGCGGAATTTGGGTATTTACTTAGCGTCATATCTCTTGCAAGTTAAATGTTGTTTGTATTTTTTAATTTCTCCCCCTGACTCCCCACCCCCCGTCTCCCCCAAATTGAAGTTGTAGTTATGGCCTCGGAGTTGCGGCCATCATATCCTATCTGTCCCAACTAACGATGTCGCTTGGGCCTTGAACCCCCCCCCCCCCCCGCCCCTCCCAAGGATCGATCTTTGCTGGGAAGAAGAGGTTGACACATTTGTGCTGGGAAAAAGGAAAGGATGTAAATTTGCCACTCCGTCTCGATCCATAAACGTGCCAAAAAAGAACTTGGCCAATATCCAGCCATCTTGACCTCACACTTGGTCAATAACCCATATTTATAAAGAGGTTTCTGGATTAACGGTGTCCTCCATGATCTTCATCGCATTTAAAGTTATTGACTCGTCGTACTAACGAGACCTCACTGAGTGTAGGCTATTGTAAAGTAGCTCATTCGACAGGTAAAACGAACAAATTATTGCATATGTAACCAAGATAGTCGTAAAATCTCCAATTTCCAAACTTGGCCAAAGTGAAATTTCGGTGGGAATACAGCCAGAAGAGGAACTCTATGGCTAAGTTCATTTAGATTTTTCTTTTACAAAAAAGGCATCACAGTTCCGCAGTTTAGTTTCTCGGGGTTCATACAAGTTATAAGATAAAAATCACCCGCGAATGATTGAGACGGGCACAATCAAAATTCGAGTTAATAAAATTGGGATAAAATATGCTAAATGCGTTATTTTACCCAGTTCGACAAGATAAATTTCAAAATAAGAACTGGCGCAGGATTGTAGTGTTTCAAACATTTATAACCTTACAAAAGGGCAATGTCCCTTTCTCCGCTGTCAAAACTACAAATTGTGACAGCCGACTTAATATGGGACTCCTGTTTACATTCCTTGATTATTATTACTTTTTTTTCAGTTTTGAACGTGGCATGTGATGTGCATCTTCTGACCATCACTATCTCCAAATCAAGCCTAGGACCAGCGGTGAAGCAACTGTACGTGGGTCAGCGGATTGAGGGATGCACGTTTGACGTGGATCCAAGCACAGAAACGACTTTCAGCATACATGTTGACACTTGTGGAACGAAACGATGGACTCGTGGCAATTATTTGTTTTACAATAACATTGTGTACGGAAAGGCTGAGAGTGACGGTGACTCGCCGGTGGTTTACTCGGAAGACGTAACATTCAATGCGACGTGTGTATTTAACAGGAACGTAAATGTCACTGCCGCCTTTTTGCCAAACGCCAATTTCACCGTTGATGTGACAGGTAATGAGTCAGCCAACCTTTAAGGTTACCGTATACCTTTAAAGGTGTCTCACGCCGAAGAGATTGGGACGCTCACATTTAGAAGTCGTGGAATATTCGTCAATCCACGCACACAACACAAGCATAAGCACTTGAGTATGCGCAGTATGGATAATTGCCTTATTTTCGGTCCCATACCTCCTCGACACAGTACTGACAAGATGGCGAACGATGTTTATGCTTGTGCTTATGCGTAAAGCAGCGCGTTCTCTCTTGACATAAGCATACGCACAAACACAAGAAGAACAAATATGTTTGTTCTACTTGTGCTTATTCTCGTATTGTGGGACTCCTCACTGCTTTGCTGTGCTTATGCTTGTTCCAGCTCATGTCGTGTAGTGAAAACCACGCTTTAATCTTAACATAAATACATATGTGGCGCAAAACACAATTGATGCAAGTATACAATTTAACTTCTTCTTGTCGACCCTTCCTTATTTCCCTTATTCCCATAGGCCATTTAGGTCATTCCAAAGCTAGCCTGCGCTGCAGACGTAAATTTAACCCTGTAGGTCTGCGAAGCAGGTTATCCAAACCTTGGGGTGACTGATTTTTCAGTCTCAATATATTCGTCCATATTTTTAAAATCACAATTTCGAAACTGACCTATCAACACGTTTTTGTGTGGCCGTTACATATGATGTGTTTTATTTTTGTTTTTTCTCTCAGAATACGGCGAGTTGAACTTTTCAATGGCTGCGTTCAAAGATAGTGAACATAACGATAAAATTACAGCGGATGATCAGCCATTAGCCGTTGGAACAAGGTTATACATCAAAGTGGAGGTCAGATCAAGTAATGAAGAACTGGACTTGCTGTTGGAAAGATGTTATGCGACTCCCTCAACTAACAGACAAGATAACAATCAGCGACAATTCATCGTTGGAGGGTAGGAATAGCAGTACCTCCTGAGGAAGTCCTCTTGCGCAGACGCTCTTTAGGCTCGTCGTGCAATCTTACTATCCCACTGGGGAAAAGGAAGATTGCGTGACGCCCAAACAGCCTCTGCGTACGAGGCTACAGAGTTTCCGGAAAAAAATAACATTCGAACTGCGGATAAAAGATTTAGAGACTAAAAGTTCGCAGTTTTGCTCTTTTCAGGGCAAATTTGTTTCTAACAAGACAAGGGCGTGGCCTTACGGTTAGCCCATCGTTCTTCAGATCAAGCGGTCCGTTGTTCGAGCCCTGGGACCCGTTTCTCGAAAGCCCCGGAAACCTTTCGGGCCCGTAAAGCCATTTTTAGTCCATCTGTATCTAAAAACCGAGAAGTGTACGCACCTGAAACTTCTTGTATGAAGGGAACTTCTCTGCATATTAAGAATATGTGAATAAAACAGCTCTGTAATCGTAAGGTTCGAGATTTTGCTATGGCTTTACGGGCCCGAAAAGTTTCCGGGGCTTTCGAGAAACGGGCCCCTGGTCAGGGTCACTGTGCCTTCCTTCACCCTGATGTAGAAATGGGTACCAGTGAGTTTAATGTAACCATGGTAACATTAGGATGGATAAGCACCTCATCAAGGGGAGTATTTACACTCCTAGCAACTTAATGTTACAGAAACCGGAGTATGGAGCACCTAACTCCACGCTGACCTTACGAACATCGGAAATTTTCCAACAAAGATATTAATTTTTTACCTGTTACTTGATATAATTGTTACGTTTATCAAAAGTGATAAATTAATCCCAATACCACGAGTGTAGTAATTGTCACAGTTGTAACTTTTACTATCGTTATCTATAAAGCGTAGGTTAATTGAGGTTTTTAAAAGTCTGTTAATCCAGTTGACTGAGGAAGAGAAACTGCTTCATCCTGCTGACGTATAACTCCAAATATTGCTGCTCGCTCTCCCCCCCTTAGCAGTTCCCCCCCCCCCCGCCCCGCTCCTCGGAAGTTTTTTTCAAACCGGTATCTATTTATTCTCCTGGTTGAGGAGAGATGCTCTGGGAGTTTTGAGCGTATTTTTATCGACACAACACAAAGATCTTGGCCGCGACTAGGGCTTAAACCCGGACCACTAGATCAGTCCAGCGTACTAACCAATGGCCTACCGACCTTTCCACTGTTGAAATGATTCAATTATAACAGTTCTTTTTATCTAAACAAGCATATCTTTATTACTATTTAATCCTACTCTATACCTTTTTTTCTAATTCAGATGTCCAGACCTAGAGGATGATAACACCACTGTTCATAACTGTAGGAATTCTTCGGTCCAGGCGTTTGAAGTCGACGTGTTCCGTTTCGAGGACGCTGGCAATCGTATTTATTTCTACTGTGACGTGATTGTGTGTTTCGCTGGAGTATCACGCTCGATATGTAATGACCACTGCGAGGCTTGTAGCGTGAACGCGAGAAGAAGACGCGCAGAAGACTCATATGACAAAGGATCGTCACCATATTATCTGAAGATCGGTCCATTTCAGATCCAAAAGGCAACAACACAGAAAGAACAAGGTATTTAAATGTTTCCATATTTAGCAATACCTTATCAATACGTTACCAATACCTATATCTATCATGCCATATGGCACATAAGGCTTTGACATTCTCTTTCCTCCCTCTTCGATTTGCTGCTAGAGCCATGACAGTAGTCGCCCATGACTGCTACCCTGTTGCACGCCTTTCTTCTTCACTCATTCTCCTCGATGTTGCTTTGGGTCGACCTGGTCTTCTCCTCCCCTCTGACCTCCACTCCAGTGCTGTAAGCAGTGCTCTTTCTGTCCTTTCCCATTATATGTCCAATCCAGTTCCATCTTCGACGTCTGATCTCATCACCTGCTCTGTTCACTCCTGTGATCTCCTGGATTTGTTGGTGCGAGATGGTTTGGGGCCACCTATTCTTTATCAGTATAAATCTACTAGCGTTCTATCACGAATGCCGTTCTCTTATTGACTAGTGAGTACGCTACTCGCTATCTATTCTGTGATAGATAGTGAATAGCGTAGCAGTGTGCGCTTGTTAACAAAATGACGGACGCTTCTTAGCGTTTTCGAAGTGTCTGTGAAGAGGATTTAGATAAAGTTTTGAACGGCTAGTAGATTTATACTAAAACAATGAGATTATTCGTTCTCGATTTCTATTCGTGATAGTTGACTCGGGCTGCGCCCTCATCAACTATCACGCGATAAAAATCTCGAGCTCATAATCTAATTGTTTAATAGAATGGGCTTCAGTTCATGTATTTGTATTGGAAGGTGTCCAGTTTCTTCGCTTCCGCTATCATGTTTAACAATTCACATCGCTCTTAAGGTGGCCTAAAACAGTTTACAGCCCATTCCAAGACTTACTGAGTTACCTTTTCGAAGATGAATAATTTTATAATGCTAAGCTTTATTTGAGAAGGATCTCGACAAAGTTATGCCTTTTCAATATGTAGTTTCCGTACCTTATAGGCCATTTCTAATTGAAATTGCTTTGTCACTTTTTCAGACATATTTGCAGATCAGAGCAATCAAGGTGATACAACTGAGCAGATGGTGATTGTCCTTGCGCTTGGCGTTGCAGCGCTAATCACCTTAGTCGTCACTATTGCAACAGTGGTGGTTCTGATGCGCAAAAGATCTCCATCTAACAGCGACCATACCAAGATTCTTGCTCCTGGCACGCCTACTAGAACCCACGCTTGGCTTGATGTCGGCGGCACGCACACTGAAACATAATTAGACATTAGTTTGATATATTTTCTTCCCTGATCTTATCAGTTTTAAGTGAAATCCGTTTTGATCACGTGAGCATATGTCAGGCACGTGAGACACAATATCACTGCGCATGTTACAAAATTTGAGGAAAAACAATTTTAGATGCACCCTTAGCAAGACGCTCCTCGTAACCAGGGGAAACTTGAATTTTTTGGAATTCCTTTTGCGCGGAAAACAAGGTGTACTAGCGATTTTGTTGACTACGCATAAACCATTGATTTATCAGCTTCCTCGTGAACACATATCCTTTAGTCTCTCTCCTTATTCACTGTTTTGGAAGGCTTCATAAACAACGACCGCTTCTTCAAGTGCCTTTTAACATTCTTTGTTAGGGCAAAAAAATAACAAATGAAAGGCTGCTTTGAGAATTATTCGAATTAAAGAGCCCTAAGTGACAACGAAACGTGACACCGCTATAATTTCAGTTAATAGTTCCACTCAACAAGAGTTTCTCACGTGTCGCTCATAAAGTATTTGGTAACAAACCAAGCAAAACCAATGATGCGCGAAAGGTATTTCTTATAAAGTGTCAATTCATTGGCTGAAGGAACGAACACAAAATTTTTTGGTTGAAATTATTTGCTACTAGCAGAAAATAGTTTGTTTATGATAGCAGTTGAGATTTTTCGCTGTTTTGGCGGGCTTCGTAAACAACGCCCGCTTCTTCAAGTGCCTGTTAACATTCTTTGTCAGGGCAAACAAAATAACAAATGAAATGTTGCTTTCAAATTAAAGAACCCAAAGTGAAGCTTTTTGACTGAGTCTTTCTGTCAACTAACTTTTCCGAACAAAATTTTCCTTTTTCCTTACATCTAGCCAAGTCCATTTAAGTGACAAAAACTCGGAAACCATCAGTGCTCTGCAAGTCGGCTGCAAGAATTTTGCAAAGAAATCTTGAATTCCAATAACAAATTGATGCCTTAACTCTGAATACCTGATGAGTGCTTTGTCATTCAGAGTCAATTTCTCTTTCGTTATTAGTGATATTATTGTAATATATTTTTCTTCAGCAATCTTTAGCAAATACAGTCAGGCGCGATACAGCATATGAAACATTAAATGTGTCTGTTTGCCTCAACTTACACAAAACTGATCATTTGACTAATTTTCGTTCGGATTGGTGGCGCCAATTGGCATTCAACCAAGCGAATATGGCAGCGCTCAAGTTTATTTTTTCCATAAAACTACTTTATGCTCTCTTATTCATAAAGCTGGATATATTTTCGATGTTAAGCGTGTGCCGAGTATTGGTTGAGCTTGGTTTGCCGAGTATTGTAAACAGCGAAAATAGGTAACGACCTGGTTGTTACACATCTTTAGTACAAAGATTACAAGGACTGTGTAGAAAATAAAATAACTCGATAGATGTCTCTTGAAAGTGCTCATTATTCAATCTTTTTCTCGTCACAACATCTTTCTTCTTTCATTGAAAGCGGCGTGGACTTAAACTTATCTGAAAGCTTCTGTCAACTAACTCAGGGATCGATCCGAAAAAACATGTACAATGCCAGCTGTCTGCATCAAAAACTATTAAAAACATGCAGTATGGTATACAGATATATATCAAAGAGAAGTGGATGCCGGATGTTTTTTTCTCTAACAACACTTCAGAAATAACTATGTGTAAATACATGACGGGACGCAGGGAAGTTCTACTGTAAGTACCGCAGAGAAATGGTAGGAAATTTTCCTAGCATTTCATACATACTCTCACTAGGGTTCTTCGTCTTGAGGCAAGGGAAGGCGTCATAACCTGTTTCAGTGACATGTCGATGATATTAAATAAAAAATAAACCAGAAAGGGCCGATGGAATATGAGACAAGCTTTAAAATGAAGTCACTATGTTAATAGTGCTTTAAAAGTAAAAAGTGGGTTGGAGTCATTCCCGATGCTTTCAAATGATGGCGGACTCCACCGACGCCAATAATCTGGAACAAAACAAGGTCATTATATATCGGATCACGCCTAAACACGCGTGAAGAAAGACTTGGTCAGGAAAAAAACGTGAGCGGACAAAACCGGGAAATGCCAATAAATCAAGTAATCCCGCAATGATGAACGAATTACACAACATGAACCTTCCTCTGCTTCTCCCCCTGAACCAAGTTCAGATCTACGAACTGAACTTAAAGATACCAAAGTGCCAACGAATGGATGTTGAGCGCGGCGAACAGACGTAAATGTCTTGTTTACCCAATGAAAGCCCTCAAAATTAACTCTGAGTTTGCATCGAGATGCTTGTCCGGGCGTAAAGGAGCGTTTGATTAATCAATCTAACACAGATCTTAAGGAATAAAAACCCAGATGATCTGGAATACTTGTCTGATTATGTCGTTGGCAGAGGGAGCCACGTGCAGTATTATCATGCTCGGCAATTGAAGTTATTGTGTAGAAAATATCGCACAATTACATAGCCAAGGTCAAAAAAAAAAAAAAAAAAAAAAAAAAGCACGAGAAGAAACTTAGTACATGGAGCTAAGGTAGATAGTCTGTGCTTTAGTAGACCATGCACGGCTACCAATGGCTTGGCCAATCGCTTGGCCAATGGCTCGCACAAGCAACGAATCGTAAAATTTCGTAAGTAACGACCTCCGAAAGAAGTCAGCCCTCCCCTCATCCCCTGAAAATAGAGGAACTAAGGTTCAAAAGTATAATTATTTTTTCAATCAATAACCTGAATAACGTACGATAAACTGATATAGCTTATTCCAGTAGGCGTCATGAAGCGCCTTGGTAAAACAAACCCCGCAAAATGTTCATCAAGTAACAAGAAGGTACTAACAGGACCTTGTCTTCAAATTAAAATTACTAAAATTGACAACTCTGCATCATTATTAACAGGAACGCACAAAAGAACGTTTAATCATATTGAAATTAAAAGCTCGACCAGAGCAGTTAAATATTTATAAAGCAGACTAACGTAGCAGTGCATCATGAACAGTAAAAATAGTTTAAGGTAACTTCCATCACGGTCTACATATAAAGTGCCCACCCATGTGCCTGCAACATAAATTTGAACTGGATTAAAGAATTTCGAAACGATTTACAAGAACGTAGTGTTTTTACGAATTACACCCACAACCTTAGAGGAATACAGCCCTGTTCTCATAGAATTTAAATTAAACAGAAAAAAAAAAACCACAAGTAAGAGATAATTACAGTAGAAGTCATTTGCGTCCCCTCAACCAATGCTCACCTAACTTTTTAAAGATGCTACTTTTAGCCCACCCCGAAATCGACACACGTTGATTTCAACAGTGCTTGGGTGTGAGATTCCCGCCACTATCAACTTTCTTTTCTCTCGTAAATAAATAAATAAATAAATAAATAAATAAATAAATAAATAAATAAATTACTTAATTAGTTAAGATCCTCGCACCTAAAACGCGAGTGTGGCGCATGTCTTAACGCGCGCGAATTTACGAGAGAAAAGAAAGTTGATATGGTAAGTAAGTTCTCGCGCGTTTAGAGATGCGCCACACTCGCGTTTAAGGTGCGGGGATCCCATCCAATGCTTACCTAACATTTTAAAGATGCTACTTTCATCCCTTCCCCAAATCTACACACGAGTATTTCACTTTTCGAAGTCTATCGATTTGGACACTGCTTGGGTTAGGGATTCTCGCCCATATCAACTTTCTTTTCTCTCGTAAATTCGCGCGCGTTAAGAGATGCGCCACACTCGCGTTTTAGGTGCGAGGATCTTAACTAATGCTTACTTAACTTTTTAAAGATGGTACTTTTAGCTCTCCCTCAAATCTGCACCCGTACATTTTACTTGTTGAAGTTTGTCGCTTTGAAAAATGCTTGGGTTAAAGATTTTCGCCCATTTATATAATTTTTTCACTCGCGTGTTTTGGCGCGCTTAGCGATGCGGAACATTTGCGTTTTTTTTTTTTTCTTTTTTTTTTTTTTTTGTGGGGATCCAAACTGTGGTTACGGGGCTCTTTAAAAATGCTAGTTTTGGCCCTCCCCCAAATCTACACAAGTGTATTTCACTTGTGGAAGTCTGTCGATTTGGACAGAGCTAAGGTTGGATATTCTCGCCCATGTTAACTTTCTTTTCTCTCGTAAGTTCTCGCGCGTCTAGAGATGCGCCGCACTCGCGTTTTAGGTGTGGGGATCCCAACCAATGCTTACCTAACTTTTTAAAGGTGTTACTTTTAGCCCTCGCCCAAATCTACACGTATATTTCACTTGTGAAAGTTTATCGATTTTGACAGTACTTGGGTGAGAGATTCTCGCCTCTATCAACTTTCTTTTCGCTAGTAAGTTCTCGCGCATTGAGAGATGCGCCACACTCGCGGTTTTTGTGTCGGGATCTTCAACTACAATTACTGGACCTTTTAAAGATGCTAGATTTGGCCCTTTCTGAAATCTACACACGTGCATTTTACTTGTGGAAGTCTGTCGCTTTGGACAATGCCTGGGTTAAAGATTCTCGCCCATTTATATCTTTTTTTCACTTGCGTGTTTTCTCGAATTAGTTTAGAGTTCCTGGGACTCGGAAATATTGCCCAAGTTCCTGGAAATCCACCCAAAGTTGGTTAAAATCACGTTTCGCGTAGCCCAGTCTCGGCGACTTTCTAGTCACCAAGAGGCTATCTTTCGGCCAGACTGTTCATAACCAAGCGTTCAAAAATTTTTCTTCTGTCCCTTTTACAAAAAACCAAGGTCTTCTCGAATTAGTTTATAGTCCCTGGGACTCGGAAATATCGCCCAAGTTCCTGTAAATCGACCCAAACCAAGCGTTCAAAAATTTTTCCTTTATCTATTTCACTAAAAATCAAAGTCTTCTCGAATTAGTTTAGAGTCCCTGAAACGCGGAAAAATCCTGGAAATCGACCCAGTTGGTCAAAATCACGCTGCGCGTAGCCCGGTCTTGGCAACTTTAAGCACCGTCCAAATCGATAGTCTTCCACAAGTGAAATACACGTGTGTAGATTTGGGGGAGGGTTAAAAGTAGCATCTTTAAAAAGTTAGGCAAGCATTGGTTGGGATTCCCGCACCTAAAACGCGAGTGTGGCGCATCTCTAAACGCGTGAGAACTTGCGAGAGAAAAGAAAGTTGATTTGGGCGAGAATCTCCAACCTAAGCACTGTCCAAAACGATAGACTTCCACAAGTGAAATTCGTTTGTGTACATTTGAAGGAGGCCAAAACTAACATTTTTAAAGAACCCCGTAAGCATAGTTTGGGATTCCCACACCAAAAGCGCGAGTTTGCCGCATTGCTAAACGCGCGAAAACACGCGAGTGAAAAAAAGATATAAATGGGCGAAAACTTTTTACCCAGGAATTGTCTAAAGCGACATTCTTCCACAAGTAAAATACACGTGTGTAGAAAAAAAAGTTGATATGGGCGAGAATCTGCAACCTAAACGCTGTCCAAAACGATAGACTTCCACAAGTGAAATACACGTGTGTAGATTTGAGAAAGGGCCAAATCTAGAATCTTTAAAAAGTCCAGTAAGGATAGTTTAAGTTGCCGACACCTCAATGCGTGAGTGCGGCGCATCTCTAAACGCGCGAAAACACGCGAGAGAAAAAAAATATAAAGTGGGCGAGAATCTCCAACCCAAGCATTGTCCAAAGCGACAGACTACCACAAGTGAAATACACGAGTGTAGATTTGAGAAAGGGCCAAATCTAGAATCTTTTAAAAGTCCAGTAAGCATAGTTTAAGGTTCCGACACAAAAACCGCGAGTGAGGCGCATCTCTAAACGCGCGAGAACTTACTAGAGAAAAGAAAGTTGATATGGGCGACGATCTCTCACTCAAGCACTGTCCAAATCGCTAGACTTCCACAAGTGAAATACACGTGTGTAGATTTGGGGCAGGGCTAAAAGTAGCATCTTTAAAAATTAGGTAAGAATTGGTTGAGATCCCCGCACCTAAAACGCGAGTGTGGCGCATCTCTAAACGCGCGAGAACTTACGAGAGAAAAGAAAGAATATAGGGGCAGGTATCTCCTACCATTTCTCTACGGTACTTACAGTAGAAGCCCCGTGCGTCCCTTCAGGAGCACCGGGAGTCGTAAAACCTGCTGAGGAATTCAGGCGCCTGACTATCAAAACGCAAAATGTAATAGAAAGTGAATTGTTTTAATACTGTTAATGAATGTATTGTTTATCCCATTGCTCAATTTAGTTTTAAACTCTTCGTTAAAACATCCGTATCTTATTGTAACTGCTCTCTTGTCAGTTATGGTAGAAAAAAAGAAATTCCCTCTTCCGTAACAAAACAAACAAATTGCCTAATTCATTTATTGTTCGCTTCCAACAATGGAAACTTAGTTTTCTCATAAACTTAGAGGGGGGCCTGAAACAAACCTAACAAAGTCAAATCTATCTATCGATCATTACCATGGTGCTGTCAAAACTGGTATTTGTTTCAGATATTTTTACCTTTCAGCCTAATAGGTTCTTCATCATTTAGCTATCATAGCTCTGAAGAACCATACAAAAACGTTTCCTAAAAATAATATTCAGCAACTCATTCTGACACAACTCATGGCGTGTTGGGTTATTTCGAGCGCAGACCGCATGCTCTTTCGTTAAGAAAGAAAAAGAAAAATTCATTTACTGTGCCGTTAAACTGTAAATGCAAATTGTTCTTTAAAAATAACTCTTACAGTAATCCGACACATTAACCGAAGGAGGCTGGAGCTTATCTAAAGTTTCTAGCTGGGATATTTGGTCTCCTAAGTTTTATACGTAAGGAGAGTGAAGAGGTGTGTGTATTACATTAAATAACTCCACAAAAAACAGATTTTCAATCATTTAAGACATATTTGATGTTTTGTCGTTTTGAAACCTACACAACAACATGCACCGACGCATTTACACATTACATGACTGCTGGAGTCTGCAAAAAGAATTCTTTCATTTTCTGACTGCACCGCAGCTACAAACTGTCTTTGAAGTTACACAAACTCATTGCTCACTTTCGTTCTCATCTAGAAAGCGCAGGAAACTCCGACTGACGAGAAAGCGTGGGTGCAATTTGGTTCAGTTTGACGTAAGAAGGAGAAAGGGGTGCTTTATCTTTATTTTCAAGACATGGCTTCAGGCATTAACTCACAACATGGTGACTTTATGTTGCTATGCAGCCAAAACCACTCTTTGACGTCAAAACGTTCCAGTGAAATACCAATCACTTTTAATAAGTTGCATAAAGCTGTGTAAAACAAGCTTTGTTACGCATTGACAGAGATTGAACTCGTTTGCCTTCTGCAGAATAGCATGATTTCTCTTGTCTCGAAATAGACCCTTTGCGCGATCCGGTCATATGGTACGAGATTCATTACGCTGGGACGCAAGTTACACAGTGGGACTTCCAAAACAAAGGAACTCGTACCAGTCCAGCCCGACTTTCTTTTGTTTTGAACTTGGGGTCCCACCGTGTAAATTTCTTCCCAGCATGATTTATTCCGTATCATGTGATCGGTTCCTGCAAAGGGCCTATTGTCTCCGCCGAGGGCGAGTCAAAACATGCAAATTTCCTCTGATCATAGAATAAAAAACGAAGCTGTTTACAAGACATCCCATATTCCTTGTTCAGGCTAGTGAAATAAACCTCAAAATGCTAATGTATCGCTGAAGAACTAGTACTTATAGACTTTTTCCGTTTATGGGCAGATTTTTTTTCTCGTGACTCACGGGACCCGCAAGGGGGCAAGGAAAAGAGAAAATTAATGAATCATTTTCTTCAACACCCCGAGAACAAATAGAGATAACAAGTACTTTGGTCTAAGTACGGCATTGCATTCTAAAGATACACAGGCCTGCTTATAACGTGTCTCAATTTGCTAAATTGCAGTAATTTAACAGGATTTTCAATTTAGAGAATGAAGAATGTTTTTTATGCTACTATATTTACAACAGGCCCAGATTGTTTGAAAGGTGATTAACGCTATCCAACGGATAAATCACTATCCAGTGGATAGTGTGGTTTATTTTATCAACACTTCTCCACCAGATAGCGATTTATCCGATAGATAGCATCGTTCAAATTAGGGAGATAGAATGTTTCCATTTTTCATAAACAATGTCCGCTTTTGTTGTTGGGTCACGGTTTCAATTCCTTTTGTTTTCGGGGGACACTATTGTAAAGTTAATCAAAAGAGCTTTCAATGTCCAGTTGACCCTCAGGTATGCGCGCGTAACTTTTGTGATGCGTCTTTTCAAAAGTAGCCAGCTAGTCCTGAGTTCATTGTTCCATGGTAAGTCAGTGTCATTTCAAGTCACTTTAAACTCCTTTAGTTTCGTTTTCTCTGTTGTGTCCCCTAATCCTTATTGCAAAATGAACACAAATTATACAATTTTTCTCATCGAATGCGTTTTGATGCTGTCTAGTTATGTTCCTCAGTACAAGGTCGTTCCGTTGCAATTGCAAGGCCTTGTCTCTGATGAAAATGATTTCGTAATGACCTAGCCGCTAATAATGCATATATGATTTGTGCACTGATGGTTTGCTGTTTGGCATAAATAGAATGAGACGACGTAATATTATCTGCAAATATTGCGCTTGAACGCAGTAAAAGTGTTGGAAATTTTGTCCGCAACGCATTACTGGTCATCGGCTAAAATTTTTACTGAAAAAAGAAAATGGAGTTTTTATTAATAAGGTTTGATTGACATTCTTGAGGAACAAATTTAGAAGTGGCTCTGAACTTGACATCTTAATTTGTCTGTGAGCTACCTTTGAACTAGCTTTTTGCCTGGAACCCAAACCACATATAACAGTTAAACTTTGACTCGCGTATTCGCGATGAACTCATTAGAAAGAGACACTGTTGAATGTCGTTCGAAAGTGACACTTTGCTAAGCCCTGAGGTCAAAGTTATTTGAAAACGATTAAGTGGAAACTTCAAATAAACGCGGATGTCTGCGCTAATAGTCAAAATACCAAGTATATTTCGATTTCGATCGACAGAAGTATCTCACAGAGATCAAATCAAAGTTCGACTTAGTGAGCTTGGCACATAGGAATTGAGCGGATACTTAAAGAGTTGCTACAGTGACTGCTTAAATGGTGCACACATTTTATAGCCACAAAATACTTTCTTGTTGTGCGGGTAAATTATTGTAATTTGTTTGCGAATTTTTTTGCTGGTCTCAGACTGTTATTTTGCCTTAGGGGCAGACTGCTTGAACAGCTCTCGACTTGCTTTTGCTACTCTGGGAACAAATTTCCAAATATTCCGTCAATAAATACACAGGGAAAGATTGCGACTGAGTTATACAGCAAGTGCAATCAGCTTTCCCGCTCTATGTTGTATAGATTTTTGGCCTGACGAAAGATGACTCTTATTACCAAATGAAAATAGAAATAGATGAACAATTTTTTCCTCAAATATTTTCTGCAAATAGCAAATAGTGGTTAGCAAGGACGTCACATCCCCAAGGTTCCAAAATTCCTGGAGAGGAGGTGAACAAGACTCTTTGAGTCTAGCATTCTAGAAAAGTGTTCCTTAAAACTGAACTCTAAAAAACATTATCGAAATAAACAGCAGAAGGTTTCATTTCAGTTTAAGCTTCCTGGCACGCTGGAATCAATATCGTCGACTGAGCTGAACTGAAATACTTCAACTGTTTCCCTTGTTCTGGTGTTGATTGTAAAACCGTTGCCAAAACACAACAAATCCACGAAGATTCTGGGAAAGAGTCAATTACCCTAAGGCTGCAAAGGAAAAACAAAAGTAAATTTAAAGAAAATATAATTTCACTGACGCCATGTTGCTTCGCTTGCTGTGCCTACGGAGCATTTGTTGCTTTCGTCAAATAATTATAAAATCTTTTTATTTTATTCGTAAACTTACTTGATTCATAGTGAGAGATTGAAGTGAAATTAACAGCAAGCTATAGTGCATAGAAATTTCTCTCATGTTTATATCGCAACGGAATTAAAGCGCGGCAAACAACACAGCAAAGTTGTTGTCAGACGTCATTTGTAAACTTGATGGTTGGAAATAGTATTCTGTTTTGTTTTTCCAAATAAAATCCAAATTTCTAAATACGATGTTGTCTGCTAACAATCCCATCAACAACACAAGACAGTCTTACTGTCGTTACTTGTAAAAACACTCAAAACTTAAGACAAGTTTTAACCGAGCGGATCAAATTGTTGTCGCCACTTTAAAATTTTGGGGTAGCGTATCAAATTTGGCGAAAATGTTTTGCAAGAGCAAGAAAAACTATCTCATAACCGTGACATCAGGCCGGTTTGCCAACAAGCCGGTGCGGAAAACGTTGTTCTTTCCTCTAACAGGCCCTATTCATGTAGATTCTCGTCATTTCAGCGGAATGCAAAAGAATACAGTTCTGTCATATAACACCTCTACTCGCAGAATTACATTGGTTACCAGTGCGCGCCAGGATACATTATAAGATACTCTTGATAACTTTTAAAATTTTGCATGGCCTATCACCTAAGTACCTTTCAGATTTAATTAGTATTCAACAGCCTTCGTCCTACCATTTGAGGCGCAACGACAACGGTCGTTTGTTGGAAAGACCAAGTGTGAAAGCCAAGAAAACATTGGGAGACAGAGCTTTCCAGGTAGCTGCTCCTTTCCTATGGAATAAGCTGCCAAGGTCCGCGCGCGAAGCAACGAACTTAGAATCTTTTAAGACTTTAATTAAGACATTTTTATTTAAGGAATCATTTCAGTTATCTTAGCATTTATATCTTTATTTGTAATTATCTTTTACCCATTTAATGTAAATATTTTTTATGATTTTGATAGGAAGATTTGTAAAATTTTAGTTATTAATTATTGTTGTGATGCGCTTTTGAATATTTTATAGAAAAGGCGCAATACAAATAATAAATGTTATTGTTATTGTTATTGTCTGGAGGAACTTGCATCCTACCGTCTTCAGTGACCCTTACTAGCATTATTTTATTGTCCTTTTGTACACATCACTAATAAGAACATTCCAGTGGTAAGAAATAAATCTGCTAATAGCTGTAAATAGAAAATTCCACAACTCACGGCTGAAAGGTTCACGGACCATTGTCTGTGACAAATAGTGACATCAGGCCGGTTTGCCAACAAGCCGGTGCGGAAAACGATGTTCTTTCCTCTAACAGGCCCTATTCATGTAGATTCTCGTCATTTCAGCGGAATGCAAAAGAATACAATTGTGTCTGGAGGAACTTGCATCCTACCGTCTTCAGTGACCCTTACTAGCATTATTTTATTGTCCTTTTGTACACATCACTAATAAGAACATTCCAGTGGTAAGAAATAAATCTGCTAATAGCTGTAAATAGAAAATTCCACAACTCACGGCTGAAAGGTTCACGGACCATTTTCTGTGACAAATAGTTATCACAGCAACTCGGGCTCGTTCAGGGCACTTCAGCAAGGACCTGCTTGCAATTCTCTCTTTTTCTTTGCTTTCAGTAGCCGGCAGTTTGGCTAATATAAACCTCCCAAGCGGAAGTGAGTCTCAAACCTGGTAAGTGTTAAGTTTTTTCGCTTAAATCAGTTGAAAGAGCGAAAACAGAGAGCGCCGCTGAGATTTAAGTTTTGATCTCCAGTAACTGATAAACGACCTGAAAGAAACTTGAAGAATGTTTAGAGAACAGGAACAGTCTACATTATTAAATACCCCAGTAACATAGGCAAGTTGGGGTGTCTTCGTCAATGAAAATCCAATTAATTCAACTAATGCTAAACAGGTGGGACTCAATGTGCTTCGCTGGCGTAACTGAGAAAAATAATCACAAGCAACAAGGTTTTATGTTTTTATGTAGCTGCCGGATTAACCCAATGAAATGCTGCAATGGGCAGTTGCTAACAAAAACCGCCGGACTTTTAGGCACAGGAATGCATTCAAATTAAGTTACATCTGTAGAAGACAGTTCATGAACAATTCGTTTTCACTTCTTTGTGTTTTGATTCCAAAGTGATTTTTATATATCACGAAACAAGGCTTGATATTAATTTTCGTGACGTACCCTCAAGATTGAAGCCACCAGCAGGCCGACTCGGTTCACTTGCGTTTACTAATAGAATATTCTAATGCAGCCGAATTCACTTATTCCTATCGATGCATGCCTTGTTATTGATTAGTAAACAAAGGACAAAACTCGAAGAACGCATTTCAACTTGGGAAATCTTAGAAGATCACGCAACCCTACCATGGAGGAGAGAGAGTTCGAGTATAACAACATTGTTACCTCTAGGATCCCTCTCTCTCAATTTTTGTTTGTTTTCAAATATCAAGTTGATTGAAAGAAATAGGTCACTTTTGAGTGACCTCGTGCCTCTGTTTCAAAACGAGTCCTGGTGCAAAAGCTTTCACGTGAAAATTAGTTTGATTTGCATGGAAATGAACCTCGAAGACCCGTTTTGACACAGAGGCAAAAGGCAACTTGGAAATGGCCTATTCAGCATGCGTGTTTATGAGAATAGGCAATTGGCAGGATGGCGTCGTTCGACTACAACTACCAGAATCCTTCACTTTTTCTGTTTCTTACGCTAATTATTGGGCAATTGTTATATTGCCTTAAATTTAAATAAGAAAAAAAACCAAAGCCGGAATTCTGGTAGTTGTAGTCAAATGACAAAGTTACTTCCAATAATCTCGAAAGCAAAGACAAAAGCCTGAAAAGGCTTGGAAATTTGGCAATCAAGAGGTTCACAAACAAACACGTTATGATTATTTTTGTTCAGTTATCGTGTTATTCGTTGGCAGAATTGTTGTCAGAGATATAGAAGATATTACACGGCAGCGCTAAGATATGATTTTATTTTCGAGTGGTAAAAAACAATAACCATACCACCGTGTAATTTTCTTTTTATTATGTAGACAAACTGACTGTATGCACAAACAACTGTCAAAAGCTGGAAATGACACCGTCGAAATCTTCATTAGTGGGACTGGAAAATACACCACTTGGGTTCCGGATATAAAATAGTATGAATTTTACGAGTGGCGTATTTTCCAATAAAACTAACTCTTTCCTTTTGAAACAAAATCAGTAATAATTTGAAGGAAGATAACCCCTCGATTCTGACTAACAGACCGTGTTCACACTGAGTGATAGCAAAACAGTGAACTCTACAAAATTAATCTGTAACCCGAGGCGGTGAAAGGCGACTTCAAACGAAGGTTACGAAGTTGTGGCAGCTTTTCATCAGGCAAGGAAAACTATTCACTGAAAACAGTCATCCTCATCACAATCAAAATACACATTGTTTGTTTTTCCAACGTTAGCTCATGATAATTTTGATGACTTGTTATTCTCCAATCCCGTTGTAATAAAAAGTCTGATTACGCTGATCTTTTAACTCTTGTCAACAAATGTGGCCGAAAAAAAGGCTTTCGCTTTCTGAACTGAGTATACTCGAATGTAAATATATAAATCATAAAACGATAAAGAACTGGATTTATCTTTGGCAAAACCAAAAATTTACTCAATCTGTTGGTTCAACCATTTGGCAACCCCGCCTCCCATTCAAACCAGGAAATAAACGTTTATCTTTAATAGAGGTTGTTATTGTCTCTGCAACAGATTTAAGACAAGAAATTAAACAAAAAAGAACTGACGAGAAAATGAAGCAGTCATTCTGTTTGATCATAGGCGTTGTTTTCTTGTTTGGAGCTGCTGTCGTGCAAGGTATGTCTTAATATCCAGTTGCCATTTGATATTTCCTGCATGGTGTATCAAGTGGAATGTTCTATTTAGTGCTTTTACAAGTTCCTAGTTTGAAATAGTGTATCTCCTTACAGGTGAATAATTGTAACTACTATAAGTCAATAAAAAGAACAGACAAATTAAATACACAAAAATGTAACATTGGTGGTAATCGACAATGCCATCGCTACACATTATATTCAGCCAAATAAACCAACCTCGTTAGTCGACGTTATAATAATATATAGATTTAGGCCAGCCTAAAAGCGTAGCTCCTGGGCCGGGTTATTCAAAGCCCGATTAAGCTAACCCAGAAAAAGGTAGAATTTTGATTTGAGTTTTGTAACTTTGCGGTGAGGTTTCTGTATATTGTTTGGCCTTCTGTTTTGAGTTTTAATAATCACCATATACACAAAACAAAACAGCAAAACACATTTGTATAGAAGAAAAAGTTATAATTCGATTAACTTTTAATCCTGGGTTAGCGTAAACTGGCTTCCGAGCAATCCTGCCCTGTTTCCAACAAGCTAACCCAATATGAGCCCGCGATCTAATCGAGCGCTTGGTCAGCGGTCAACTTCAAGAAAACACGTGACCTCGAGGAGCTGTAAACCTAAGCCCGCGATATGGTCACGTGATACTGGTCAGCGGATACCTTGTATTGACAGGTGTCAGTTGATCATAACATGGATGTCCAATATCAAGGAAGTACACGGTAAACCAAGGCTGCATGTCTGTCAACCTATTATTTGGAGTATGGCCGCCATGTTGGGCAACTCCGCCGTCGCCGTCGCCGTCGTCGTCGTCGTCGTCGTCGTCGTGCGTACGCGCCCACGAGCAATACCGCTAGCCATGATAACCATGAGAAAATCAACCCATGGGTTTCCTTTTCTTTCCCATATGAGTATGGGGCTCCGCTTGGCGGCCCTTCGGGCCGCCGGAGCTCCGCTATAAAAGTCATTAACCAAAACTGAAATATTTTTTGCATTCGATAACACACTCCAAAACGTTTCCAATAAAAGCAGGCGCTAAAACGGAAAATCAGAATGTCTTAATTCCTGGAAAAAAAATTAGAGCCGATAAACGAAAGCATAATGTTATTTTATCGCGAGGCATTTCCTATGTATTATCAGTTTGCTGGTTGTGTTCTAATCTGGGAACAATGGAAGTCTCCTGTCCAATGAAAAATGGGTGCGTGTCACATTTAAGTACAAAAGGTTGGTTACCTGTACACGCGGCCCTCCTCTATTATTGCCATCATCACAAGAAGAACTTTTCTGCTATTTAGTGTTTAGACGTATTTGTTCTTTCTCCCTCCACCTCCCCGGTCTCCGTCCCGCAGACTGTCAACATATCTTATGTAGTATTTTATTTTAGTTTTTACTTCAGCAAACTAGTGCGACGCCTTGCGGAGCTCTCGATGTCTTAATGTTTGCAAATGACTCAAGATGAAATTTAATTTGTTTCAAATCTAGTTTTTATTCAACGGGGAGAAAACGAAAAACAAAATGTGTCATGAAAGGTCGGTTTGCATGAACGTACGTATAAACCGGTCTATTAAGGATTGAAAAAAGATTAGTTTAGTTTTCGTTCACGGATTCGTCGTAATTCAGTTGTAAACTTTTGAAAATAGTTCTAATGAAAGATTAATCCTTTTGGCCGCAACTCAGTCTAAATATTTTTTTCCTCGCCAAAATCTCTCTAAAGTAGGCGATACAAATTAAAATTCTCTTATCCTCCTTGCTGTACTCTACCTATTATAACCACATTTTTTCTATGAGTTGGAGTGATATTCAGACCTGTAGGAGAACTCACTTTGTTGAAAAAGAACGAACTTTTCTTTAACACCATTTTCGTAAATCCCGTCTAATAGGAAAAATCTAAAGTAATGTATTGTCCATAGCAAAAAGAGAGTAACAAGCAGGAGAGGGGAACAGATTCCTTGCAAGGAACTTCCGAGTTTTACCACGTTAGTTGGTGGAGGTTTTGTGATCAAATCATGTGAAACGCGCCCATTTCGTTTGAGCAAGGCAAAATGTGTGAAATATAAGCTAATGTATAACCTGAAAATAAATTCTTCGTGTATTACACAGGTCAACTTGCAACCTTGCGAAATATAAACTGCAGTGACGCCTCATCAATCAGTTTTGTGATCTACATACCTGATATTGATGAATGGGAAGGTTCCACTGACGAACGTTCTTGGAGTTTAAACGATACACCAGATGAAGCATGTGAGCCGACATTTGATCAAAGCAATCGCGTGGTATCGTACTCCAATATTAACGCTTCAGTCTGTGTTTCCGGCGGCCCGTCTGTAACTCCCGACAGTAGCAAATTTGAATACAAATTTGAAATTTCCGTTGATGCAATAGCTGGCTCCACCATCAATCCTGTAACGTTCGCTTATGACCACGACTACGTCGTCAAGTGCTTTTACAACAGGGAACAGGAAGACATAATGGCGTCTTTTGAACCCCTTCATTCATTAACAGACAGTGGCTCAGGTAAGTCAAAATCAATAAACTTGAATAGCAACAAACTACTTTTGTGATATTCCAGCTTCTCTCCTGCATGATTTCATCTTTCTATGAGGTGCTCCGTTCAATCCATAGTACAATTTCCGCGATTTTCAAGACCGACAACATTTTTAGCTTTTATCCACGATATACACTCTATTAGAAGTCTCTGAGCTGTGTTCTATTGGAAATTCGCAAATCTGATCGGTTTTTTTATGGGTGGTCTTTTCGTTGGTAGACAAAGGCCGCGCGCGCGCTGGTCGTAAAATTGAAAATTATTCCTCATTTTGGGCTTAAATATACAAAAAAATTGTAAGTTTTGTGCTGTGATCCTTTAGAGTGTCTACTAAAACAATAGACTACTTCTCCTCGTTTTCTATGAGCAATAGTCAAGTCGGCCACGCTTCGTTGACTATTCGCTCTTAGTATAAATCTACTGGCGTTCTATCACGAATGGCGTTCTCTGATTGGTTACGCTACTCACTATCTATTCTGTGATAGATAGTGAGTAGCGTAGCAGTGTGCGCTTGTTAACGAAATGACTGCCGCATCTTGGCGTTTTCGAAGTGTCTGTGAAGAGGATTTAGATAAAGCTTTGAATGACTTATAGATTTATACTAAAACAATTTGATTCTTTGCTCTCGATTTCTATGCGTGATAGAAATCTCGATCTCAGAATCTAATTGTTTAATAGAAAACTCGATCTGGCTAGCAGTCTAGTCGTAGTCGTAGACCACAGAAATGACGTCATAAAATGCTTAAAACAGTAAGCTATTTGTCTTCTTTTAAAAAATGCAACAATTAGTCATTTTGATCAGTTCTTGAACGGGAGTTATCTTTTCTCAAGTAAGCCCTGGCATTCCCCTGCAGGTGCCGGTAGCAGATTTAATCAGCCAGTGTCAAGTTACAATACAGTTCTACGACACAAAAATGCCTTTTTTTATAATCTTTGGTCTTTAAGCTTTCTAAAAATGTATACATTGCCACGGTTTGGAATAAAACCTTAGCCATGAAAAA
The DNA here is from genome assembly GCF_042242905.1 of Orbicella faveolata. Lineage (NCBI taxonomy): Eukaryota > Metazoa > Cnidaria > Anthozoa > Scleractinia > Merulinidae > Orbicella > Orbicella faveolata. The sequence goes on along the minus strand of NW_028301552.1, from coordinate 34,176,548 downwards.
ACGCTTGAAAGAATGGTCTGTTTTCGTGTGTACTCCCTCTTAATAACATCCTCCAACGGTTTCATTAAGCACTAGACCTAGTAATTGCTATAAAACTATTTTCCGACCCATGCCCAGATTTTTTTACCACCCAGACTCGGAAAACTTCCCAGTCCCAGCGCATAAAATTCCATCCCCCCAGTTGTAGAAGGCTTATCCCAGCTAGTTCTCACTTTATCTCTTTACAACCCTCTCAGCCAAGATAAGCTACAAAAACTAATGACTCAACACACCTTCAGTTCACAATATTACAACGTTCGGCCTATTTCTTGAAATATTTTTAGATGTCATTCAAGTCATCATGGATCTTTTAAGATATAATTTTGAGAGTGAAGAGGCGGACGTACGACTTAACTGAGTTCTAATGAGTCTAATGAAGCAGTTCTTAAAACATGCAATACACCAGCTCAAAAGTAGAGTTGTAACAGCAACCTTTTATAAATACATTTGCTTTCCACAAATTGTCCGTTGTCGAGAAAGATCTTGCATATTAGAAGGTTACAATTTAACTGTAAGCCGTTCTTTTTTTTTTTTTTCTTTTTTTTTTTTTTCAGGCCATAGAATTCTGAATGTGTTCTTCCTTTTCAGATATTGCGGATTTTTCAATTACGCTCACCGTTCACCTCGTCAGTGATGATTCTCAAGTTACTTCCGTCATTGACCTGAGTACTGAAGTATACGGCAAGGTAATGATTACTGATGTACCGGAAAATCTGGATGTTCATTTGCGAAAGGTCGTTGCGGACCTTGATAATGCTCCTGGAGGTCCTTCAGAATATGAATTGATCAAGGACGGGTAAGTATAATCTGTTCATAACATTTGACCATTTTTGCTAGCGTTCTTAATTCAGATTAAACGATTCAAAGACAGCATGAAGAGTACGTGTAAGAGGGTTAATCCTCCATATACGCTCTATTCTTAAGTTAATCCCTTCAGAAGTCATTTTAGGTAACTCCCGGAAGGACAAGTCTCAAGCGTCAAAAATAGCCAATCCTCTGACGTAGATTTAGGTCACGTGGACAGTCCAAATGACCTTACTGCCGCGAAAATATCTGCGTAACACGTGTGGTAACGATATCCGCGGGAAGACTGGATACCGTATCTAGAAATAACTTAAGAGGAGTTACCCTGAGAACAGGGGCGGGGCACCAATGTATTAAAAAGTCTACATACACGAACCAAATCGCCCATCGGGCCGGCGCTTATCTCCAGTTTCAGTAGCATGAAGCGATTAGCAGTATTTCTACTCCCCCCTGGATGCAATGCTAGTCCATTGCAGGGTTACCCCCAGCATTAAATTCGCCATTCATTTATAGACCTGTTTGGAGAACAGGCTCTGTGAGAGTAAAGTGTCTTGTCCAAGAACACAACACAATGTCGTCGGCCAGAGCTCGAACCAGGACCGCTCGGTCCAAAAACAATAGAAACGTAGTAGTTATTTTTGTTTTCTTCAAGCAATAATTTCTTTCTAATGGCTCTGCTTTCTTTACTCAGCTGTGCAGTTTCGC